>NW_026894115.1:0-193353 GCF_032452875.1 Bos javanicus | reverse complement strand
CCCAGCTGGCGGTTATCAGGCAGCTGAGCAGGCATGAATCCCACGGCCCAGCTGGCGATTATCAGGCAGGTGAGCAGGCGCTGATCCCTGCACTCAGCAGGCACTGATCACGTGCCTGTCATGCAGTGATCAGGTGACTGAGAGGCGCTGATCATGTGACTGCTCATGTGCTGATCAGGTAGCTCTCCTGCACGGATCATGTGCCCCAGCAGGCAAGAATCAAGCAGCTGAGCAGGCATGAATCCTGCGGCCCAGATTATCAGGCAGCTGAGCAGGCATGAATCCTGCGGCCCAGCTGGCGATTATCAGGCAGCTGAGCAGGCATGAATCCTGCGGCCCAGCTGGCGTTATCAGGCAGCTGAGCAGGCATGAATCCTGCGGCCCAGCTGGCGGTTATCAGGCAGCTGAGCAGGCATGAATCCTGCGGCCCAGCTGGCGGTTATCAGGCAGCTGAGCAGGCATGAATCCTGCGGCCCAGCTGGCGGTTATCAGGCAGCTGAGCAGGCATGAATCCTGCGGCCCAGCTGGCGATTATCAGGCAGCTGAGCAGGCATGAATCCTGCGGCCCAGCTGGCGATTATCAGGCAGCTGAGCAGGCATGAATCCTGCGGCCCAGCTGGCGATTATCAGGCAGCTGAGCAGGCGCTGATCCCGCACCTCAGCAGGCACTGATCACGTGCCTGTCATGCAGTGATCAGGTGACTGAGAGGCGCTGATCATGTGACTGCTCATGTGCTGATCAGGTAGCTCTCCTGCACGGATCATGTGCCTCAGCAGGCAAGAATCAAGCAGCTGAGCAGGCATGAATCCTGCGGCCCAGCTGGCGATTATCAGGCAGCTGAGCAGGCATGAATCCTGCGGCCCAGCTGGCGATTATCAGGCAGCTGAGCAGGCGCTGATCCCGCACCCAGCAGGCACTGATCACGTGCCTGTCATGCTGAGCAGGGGTGACTGAGAGGCGCTGATCATGTGACTGCTCATCAGGCAGCTGAGCAGGCACGGATCCTGCGGCCCAGCTGGCAAGAATCAGGCAGCTGAGCAGGCATGAATCCCGCGGCCCAGCTGGCGATTATCAGGCAGCTGAGCAGGCATGAATCCTGCGGCCCAGCTGGCGATTATCAGGCAGCTGAGCAGGCATGAATCCTGCGGCCCAGCTGGCGATTATCAGGCAGCTGAGCAGGCATGAATCCTGCGGCCCAGCTGGCGATTATCAGGCAGCTGAGCAGGCATGAATCCTGCGGCCCAGCTGGCGATTATCAGGCAGCTGAGCAGGCATGAATCCTGCGGCCCAGCTGGGTTATCAGGCAGCTGAGCAGGCATGAATCCTGCGGCCCAGCTGGCGGTTATCAGGCAGCTGAGCAGGCATGAATCCTGCGGCCCAGCTGGCGGTTATCAGGCAGCTGAGCAGGCATGAATCCTGCGGCCCAGCTGGCGATTATCAGGCAGCTGAGCAGGCATGAATCCTGCGGCCCAGCTGGCGATTATCAGGCAGCTGAGCAGGCGCTGATCCCGCACCTCAGCAGGCACTGATCACGTGCCTGTCATGCAGTGATCAGGTGACTGAGAGCTGATCATGTGACTGCTCATGTGCTGATCAGGTAGCTCTCCTGCACGGATCATGTGCCTCAGCAGGCAGAATCAGGCAGCTGAGCAGGCATGAATCCTGCGGCCCAGCTGGCGATTATCAGGCAGCTGAGCAGGCATGAATCCTGCGGCCCAGCTGGCGTTATCAGGCAGCTGAGCAGGCATGAATCCTGCGGCCCAGCTGGCGATTATCAGGCAGCTGAGCAGGCATGAATCCTGCGGCCCAGCTGGCGATTATCAGGCAGCTGAGCAGGCATGAATCCTGCGGCCCAGCTGGCGATTATCAGGCAGCTGAGCAGGCGCTGATCCCGCACTCAGCAGGCACTGATCACGTGCCTGTCATGCAGTGATCAGGTGACTGAGAGGCGCTGATCATGTGACTGCTATGTGCTGATCAGGTAGCTCTCCTGCACGGATCATGTGCCTCAGCAGGCAGAATCAAGCAGCTGAGCAGGCATGAATCCTGCGGCCCAGCTGGCGATTATCAGGCAGCTGAGCAGGCATGAATCCTGCGGCCCAGCTGGCGATTATCAGGCAGCTGAGCAGGCGCTGATCCTGCACCCAGCAGGCACTGATCAGGCCTGTCATGCAGTGATCAGGTGACTGAGAGGCGCTGATCATGTGACTGCTCATGTGCTGATCAGGTAGCTCTCCTGCACGGATCTGTGTGCCTCAGCAGGCAGAATCAGCAGCTGAGCAGGCATGAATCCTGCGGCCCAGCTGGCGATTATCAGGCAGCTGAGCAGGCATGAATCCTGCGGCCCAGCTGGCGATTATCAGGCAGCTGAGCAGGCATGAATCCTGCGGCCCAGCTGGCGATTATCAGGCAGCTGAGCAGGCATGAATCCTGGGGCCCAGCTGGCGATTATCAGGCAGCTGAGCAGGCATGAATCCTGCGGCCCAGCTGGCGATTATCAGGCAGCTGAGCAGGCATGAATCCTGCGGCCCAGCTGGCGGTTATCAGGCAGCTGAGCAGGCATGAATCCTGCGGCCCAGCTGGCGTTATCAGGCAGCTGAGCAGGCATGAATCCTGCGGCCCAGCTGGCGATTATCAGGCAGCTGAGCAGGCATGAATCCCACGGCCCAGCTGGCGATTATCAGGCAGCTGAGCAGGCATGAATCCTGCGGCCCAGCTGGCGATTATCAGGCAGCTGAGCAGGCATGAATCCTGCGGCCCAGCTGGCGATTATCAGGCAGCTGAGCAGGCGCTGATCCCGCACCTCAGCAGGCACTGATCACGTGCCTGTCATGCAGTGATCAGGTGACTGAGAGGCGCTGATCATGTGACTGCTCATGTGCTGATCAGGTAGCTCTCCTGCACGGATCATGTGCCTCAGCAGGCAAGAATCAAGCAGCTGAGCAGGCATGAATCCTGCGGCCCAGCTGGCGATTATCAGGCAGCTGAGCAGGCATGAATCCTGGGGCCCAGCTGGCGATTATCAGGCAGCTGAGCAGGCATGAATCCTGCTGCCCAGCTGGCGGTTATCAGGCAGCTGAGCAGGCATGAATCCTGCGGCCCAGCTGGCGGTTATCAGGCAGCTGAGCAGGCATGAATCCTGCGGCCCAGCTGGCGGTTATCAGGCAGCTGAGCAGGCATGAATCCTGCGGCCCAGCTGGCGATTATCAGGCAGCTGAGCAGGCATGAATCCTGCGGCCCAGCTGGCGATTATCAGGCAGCTGAGCAGGCATGAATCCTGCGCTGCCCAGCTGATGGAAGCATCAGGCAGCTGAGCAGGCATGAATCCTGCGGCCCAGCTGGCGGTTATCAGGCAGCTGAGCAGGCATGAATCCCGCGGCCCAGCTGGCGATTATCAGGCAGCTGAGAGGCATGAACTGCGGCCCAGCTGGCGGTTATCAGGCAGCTGAGCAGGCATGAATCCTGCGGCCCAGCTGGCGATTATCAGGCAGCTGAGCAGGCATGAATCCTGCGGCCCAGCTGGAGGTTATCAGGCAGCTGAGCAGGCGCTGATCCCGCACCTCAGCAGGCACTGATCACGTGCCTGTCATGCAGTGATCAGGTGACTGAGAGGCGCTGATCATGTGACTGCTCATGTGCTGATCAGGTAGCTCTCCTGCACGGATCATGTGCCCCAGCTGGCAAGAATCAAGCAGCTGAGCAGGCATGAATCCTGCGGCCCAGCTGGCGATTATCAGGCAGCTGAGCAGGCATGAATCCTGCGGCCCAGCTGGCGTTATCAGGCAGCTGAGCAGGCATGAATCCTGCGGCCCAGCTGGCGATTATCAGGCAGCTGAGCAGGCATGAATCCTGCGGCCCAGCTGGCGATTATCAGGCAGCTGAGCAGGCATGAATCCTGAGGCCCAGCTGGCGATTATCAGGCAGCTGAGCAGGCATGAATCCTGCGGCCTGGCGGTTATCAGGCAGCTGAGCAGGCATGAATCCTGCGGCCCAGCTGGCGGTTATCAGGCAGCTGAGCAGGCATGAATCCCGCGGCCCAGCTGGCGATTATCAGGCAGCTGAGCAGGCATGAATCCTGCGGCCCAGCTGGCGATTATCAGGCAGCTGAGCAGGCGCTGATCCCGCACCTCAGCAGGCACTGATCACGTGCCTGTCATGCAGTGATCAGGTGACTGAGAGGCGCTGATCATGTGACTGCTCATGTGCTGATCAGGTAGCTCTCCTGCACGGATCATGTGCCTCAGCAGGCAAGAATCAGGCAGCTGAGCAGGCATGAATCCTGCGGCCCAGCTGGCGATTATCAGGCAGCTGAGCAGGCATGAATCCTGCGGCCCAGCTGGCGTTATCAGGCAGCTGAGCAGGCATGAATCCTGCGGCCCAGCTGGCGGTTATCAGGCAGCTGAGCAGGCATGAATCCTGCGGCCCAGCTGGCGATTATCAGGCAGCTGAGCAGGCATGAATCCTGCGGCCCAGCTGGCGTTATCAGGCAGCTGAGCAGGCGCTGATCCGGCACCTCAGCAGGCACTGATCACGTGCCTGTCATGCAGTGATCAGGTGACTGAGAGGCGCTGATCATGTGACTGCTCATGTGCTGATCAGGCAGCTCTCCTGCACGGATCATGCGCCCCAGCTGGCAAGAATCAGGCAGCTGAGCAGGCATGAATCCTGCGGCCCAGCTGGCGATTATCAGGCAGCTGAGCAGGCATGAATCCTGCGGCCCAGCTGGAGAATATCAGGCAGCTGAGCAGGCATGATCCGCACTCAGCAGGCACTGATCACGTCATGGCAGTGATCAGGTGACTGAGAGGCGCTGATCATGTGACTGCTCATGTGCTGATCAGGCAGCTCTCCAGGCATGATCATGTGCCCCAGCTGGCAAGAATCAGGCAGCTGAGCAGGCATGAATCCTGCGGCCCAGCTGGTTATCAGGCAGCTGAGCAGGCATGAATCCTGCGGCCCAGCTGGCGTTATCAGGCAGCTGAGCAGGCATGAATCCTGGCCCAGCTGGCGGTTATCAGGCAGCTGAGCAGGCATGAATCCTGCGGCCCAGCTGGCGTTATCAGGCAGCTGAGCAGGCGTGAATCCCGCGGCCCAGCTGGCGGTTATCAGGCAGCTGAGCAGGCATGAATCCTGCGGCCCAGCTGGCGTTATCAGGCAGCTGAGCAGGCATGAATCCTGCGGCCCAGCTGGCGATTATCAGGCAGCTGAGCAGGCATGAATCCTGCGGCCCAGCTGGCGGTTATCAGGCAGCTGAGCAGGCATGAATCCTGCGGCCCAGCTGGCGTTATCAGGCAGCTGAGCAGGCATGAATCCTGCGGCCCAGCTGGCGGTTATCAGGCAGCTGAGCAGGCATGAATCCTGCGGCCCAGCTGGCGATTAACAGGCAGCTGAGCAGGCGCTGATCCCGCACCAGCAGGCACTGATCACGTGCCTGTCATGCAGTGATCAGGTGACTGAGAGGGCTGATCATGTGACTGCTCATGTGCTGATCAGGTAGCTCTCCTGCACGGCATGTGCCTCAGCAGGCAAGAATCAAGCAGCTGAGCAGGCATGAATCCTGCGGCCCAGCTGGCGTTATCAGGCAGCTGAGCAGGCATGAATCCTGCGGCCCAGCTGGCGGTTATCAGGCAGCTGAGCAGGCATGAATCCTGCGGCCCAGCTGGCGGTTATCAGGCAGCTGAGCAGGCATGAAACCTGCGGCCCAGCTGGCTGTTATCAGGCAGCTGAGCAGGCATGAATCCTGCGGCCCAGCTGGCGTTATCAGGCAGCTGAGCAGGCATGAATCCTGCGGCCCAGCTGGCGTTTATCAGGCAGCTGAGCAGGCGCTGATCCCGCGGCTCAGCAGGCACTGATCACGTGCCTGTCATGCAGTAATCAGGTGACTGAGAGGCGCTGATCATGTGACTGCTCATGTGCTGATCAGGTAGCTCTCCTGCACGGATCATGCCTCAGCAGGCAGAATCAAGCAGCTGAGCAGGCATGAATCCCGCGGCCCAGCTGGCGATTATCAGGCAGCTGAGCAGGCATGAATCCTGCCCAGCTGGCGATTATCAGGCAGCTGAGCAGGCATGAATCCTGCGGCCCAGCTGGCTTATCAGGCAGCTGAGCAGGCATGAATCCTGCGGCCCAGCTGGCGTTATCAGGCAGCTGAGCAGGCATGAATCCCGCGGCCCAGCTGACGGTTATCAGGCAGCTGAGCAGGCATGAATCCTGTGTTCCAGCTGGCGATTATCAGGCAGCTGAGCAGGCGCTGATCCCGCACCCAGCAGGCACTGATCACGTGCTGTCAGCAGTGATCAGGCACTGAGAGGCTGATCATGACTGCTCATGCTGATCAGGTAGCTCTGCACGGATCATGTGCCCAGCAGGCAAGAATCAGCAGCTGAGCAGGCATGAATCCTGCGGCCCAGCTGGCGTTATCAGGCAGCTGAGCAGGCATGAATCCTGCGGCCCAGCTGGCGATTATCAGGCAGCTGAGCAGGCATGAATCCTGCGGCCCAGCTGATGGTTATCAGGCAGCTGAGCAGGCATGAATCCTGCGGCCCAGCTGGCGATTATCAGGCAGCTGAGCAGGCATGAATCCTGCGGCCCAGCTGGCGATTATCAGGCAGCTGAGCAGGCGCTGATCCCGCACCTCAGCAGGCACTGCTCACGTGCCTGTCATGCAGTGATCAGTGACTGAGAGGCGCGGATCATGTGACTGCTCATGTGCTGATCAGGCAGCTCTCCTGCACGGATCATGTGCCCAGCAGGCAAGAATCAAGCAGCTGAGCAGGCATGAATCCCGCGGCCCAGCTGGCGATTATCAGGCAGCTGAGCAGGCATGAATCCTGCGGCCCAGCTGGCGATTATCAGGCAGCTGAGCAGGCGCTGATCCCGCGGCTCAGCAGGCACTGATCACGTGCCTGTCATGCAGTGATCAGGTGACTGAGAGGCGCTGATCATGCGACTGCTCATGTGCTGATCAGGTAGCTCTCCTGCACGAATCCTGTGCCTCAGCAGGCAAGAATCAAGCAGCTGAGCAGGCATGAATCCTGCGGCCCAGCTGGCGATTATCAGGCAGCTGAGCAGGCATGAATCCTGCGGCCCAGCTGGCGATTATCAGGCAGCTGAGCAGGCATGAATCCTGCGGCCCAGCTGGCGATTATCAGGCAGCTGAGCAGGCATGAATCCCGCGGCCCAGCTGGCGAGTATCAGGCAGCTGAGCAGGCATGAATCCCACGGCCCAGCTGGCGGTTATCAGGCAGCTGAGCAGGCATGAATCCTGCGGCCCAGCTGGCGGTTATCAGGCAGCTGAGCAGGCATGAATCCTGCGGCCCAGCTGGCGATTATCAGGCAGCTGAGCAGGCATGAATCCTGCGGCCCAGCTGGCGATTATCAGGCAGCTGAGCAGGCATGAATCCTGCGGCCCAGCTGGCGATTATCAGGCAGCTGAGCAGGCATGAATCCTGCGGCCCAGCTGGCGATCAGGCAGCTGAGCAGGCGCTGATCCCGCACCCAGCAGGCACTGATCACGTGCCTGTCATGCAGTGATCAGGTAACTGAGAGGCGCTGATCATGTGACTGCTCATGTGCTGATCAGGCAGCTCTCCTGCATGGATCATGCGCCTCAGCTGGCAAGAATCAGGCAGCTGAGCAGGCATGAATCCCGCGGCCCAGCTGGCGATTATCAGGCAGCTGAGCAGGCATGAATCCTGCGGCCCAGCTGGCGATTATCAGGCAGCTGAGCAGGCATGAATCCTGCGGCCCAGCTGGGTTATCAGGCAGCTGAGCAGGCATGAATCCTGCGGCCCAGCTGGCGGTTATCAGGCAGCTGAGCAGGCATGAATCCTGCGGCCCAGCTGGCGATTATCAGGCAGCTGAGCAGGCGCTGATCCCGCACTCTGCAGGCACTGATCATGCCTGTCATGCAGTGATCAGGTAACTGAGAGGCGCTGATCATGTGACTGCTCATGTGCTGATCAGGTAGCTCTCCTGCACGGATCATGTGCCCAGCTGGCGAGAATCAGGCAGCTGAGCAGGCATGAATCCTGCGGCCCAGCTGGCGATTATCAGGCAGCTGAGCAGGCATGAATCCTGCGGCCCAGCTGGCGATTATCAGGCAGCTGAGCAGGCGCTGATCCCGCGGCTCAGCAGGCACTGATCACGTGCCTGTCATGCAGTGATCAGGTAACTGAGAGGCGCTGATCATGTGACTGCCCATGTGCTGATCAGGCAGCTGAGCAGCATGAATCCTGTGCCCAGCTGGCGATTATCAGGCAGCTGAGCAGGCATGAATCCCGCGGCCCAGCTGGCGATTATCAGGCAGCTGAGCAGGCATGATCCCGCACCTCAGCAGGCAGTTGAGATCACGTGCCTGTCATGCAGGGATCAGGTGACTGAGAGGCGCTGATCATGTGACTGCTCTGTGCTGATCAGGCAGCCCTGCATGAATCCTGTGCCCAGCTGGCAAGTATCAGGCAGCTGAGCAGGCATGAATCCTGCGGCCCAGCTGGCGATTATCAGGCAGCTGAGCAGGCATGAATCCCGCGGCCCAGCTGGCGATTATCAGGCAGCTGAGCAGGCGCTGATCCCGCACCAGCAGGCACTGATCACGTGCCTGTCATGCAGTAATCAGGTGACTGAGAGGCGCTGATCATGTGACTGCCTGGCTGATCAGGTAGCTCTCCTGCACGGATCATGTGCCTCAGCAGGCAAGAATCAGGCAGCTGAGCAGGCATGAATCCCGCGGCCCAGCTGGCGATTATCAGGCAGCTGAGCAGGCATGAATCCTGCGGCCCAGCTGGCGATTATCAGGCAGCTGAGCAGGCATGAATCCTGCGGCCCAGCTGGCGATTATCAGGCAGCTGAGCAGGCATGAATCCCGCGGCCCAGCTGGCGATTATCAGGCAGCTGAGCAGGCATGAATCCTGCGGCCCAGCTGGGTTATCAGGCAGCTGAGCAGGCATGAATCCTGCGGCCCAGCTGGCGATTATCAGGCAGCTGAGCAGGCATGAATCCTGCGGCCCAGCTGGCGATTATCAGGCAGCTGAGCAGGCGCTGATCCCGCACCTCAGCAGGCACTGATCACGTGCCTGTCATGCAGTGATCAGGTGACTGAGAGGCGCTGATCATGTGACTGCTCATGCGCTGATCAGGTAGCTCTCCTGCACGGATCATGTGCCTCAGCAGGCAAGAATCAAGCAGCTGAGCAGGCATGAATCCTGCGGCCCAGCTGGCGATTATCAGGCAGCTGAGCAGGCATGAATCCCGCGGCCCAGCTGGCGATTATCAGGCAGCTGAGCAGGCATGAATCCCGCACCCAGCAGGCACTGATCACGTGCCTGTCATGCAGTGATCAGGTGACTGAGAGGCGATCATGTGACTGCTCATGTGCTGATCAGGTTGCTCTCCCACGGATCATGTGCCTCAGCAGGCAAGAATCAGGCAGCTGAGCAGGCATGAATCCCGCGGCCCAGCTGGCGATTATCAGGCAGCTGAGCAGGCATGAATCCTGCGGCCCAGCTGGCGATTATCAGGCAGCTGAGCAGGCATGAATCCTGCGGCCCAGCTGGCGTTATCAGGCAGCTGAGCAGGCATGAATCCCGCGGCCCAGCTGGCGGTTATCAGGCAGCTGAGCAGGCATGAATCCTGCGGCCCAGCTGGCGATTATCAGGCAGCTGAGCAGGCATGAATCCCGCGGCCCAGCTGGCGGTTATCAGGCAGCTGAGCAGGCATGAATCCCGCGGCCCAGCTGGCGGTTATCAGGCAGCTGAGCAGGCATGAATCCTGCGGCCCAGCTGGCGATTATCAGGCAGCTGAGCAGGCATGAATCCTGCGGCCCAGCTGGCGATTATCAGGCAGCTGAGCAGGCTGATCCCGCACCTCAGCAGGCACTGATCACGTGCCTGTCATGCAGGATCAGTGACTGAGAGGCGCTGACATGTGACTGCTCATGTGCTGATCAGGTAGCTCTCCTGCACGGATCATGTGCCCAGCAGGCAAGAATCAAGCAGCTGAGCAGGCATGAATCCTGCCCAGCTGGCGATTATCAGGCAGCTGAGCAGGCATGAATCCTGCGGCCCAGCTGGCGTTATCAGGCAGCTGAGCAGGCATGAATCCTGCGGCCCAGCTGGCGTTATCAGGCAGCTGAGCAGGCATGAATCCTGCGGCCCAGCTGGCGTTATCAGGCAGCTGAGCAGGCATGAATCCTGCGGCCCAGCTGGCGATTATCAGGCAGCTGAGCAGGCATGAATCCTGCGGCCCAGCTGGCGTTATCAGGCAGCTGAGCAGGCATGAATCCCGCGGCCCAGCTGGCGATTATCAGGCAGCTGAGCAGGCGCTGATCCCGCACCTCAGCAGGCACTGATCACGTGCTGTCATGCAGTGATCAGGTGACTGAGAGGCGCGGATCATGTGACTGCTCATGTGCTGATCAGGTAGCTCTCCTGCACGGATCTGCGTGCCTCAGCAAGAATCAGCAGCTGAGCAGGCATGAATCCTGCGGCCCAGCTGGCGATTATCAGGCAGCTGAGCAGGCATGAATCCTGCGGCCCAGCTGGCGATTATCAGGCAGCTGAGCAGGCATGAATCCTGCGGCCCAGCTGGCGATTATCAGGCAGCTGAGCAGGCATGAATCCTGCGGCCCAGCTGGCGGTATCAGGCAGCTGAGCAGGCATGAATCCCGCGGCCCAGCTGGCGATTATCAGGCAGCTGAGCAGGCATGAATCCCGCGGCCCAGCTGGCGATTATCAGGCAGCTGAGCAGGCATGAATCCTGCGGCCCAGCTGGCGATTATCAGGCAGCTGAGCAGGCATGAATCCTGCGGCCCAGCTGGCGGTTATCAGGCAGCTGAGCAGGCATGAATCCCGCGGCCCAGCTGGCGATTATCAGGCAGCTGAGCAGGCATGAATCCTGCGGCCCAGCTGGCGTTATCAGGCAGCTGAGCAGGCATGAATCCTGCGGCCCAGCTGGCGATTATCAGGCAGCTGAGCAGGCTGATCCCGCACTAGCAGGCACTGATCACGTGCCTGTCATGCAGTGATCAGGCGACTGAGAGGCGCTGATCATGCGACTGCTCATGTGCTGATCAGGCAGCTCTCCTGCATGGATCATGCGCCTCAGCTGGCAAGAATCAGGCAGCTGAGCAGGCATGAATCCTGCGGCCCAGCTGGCGATTATCAGGCAGCTGAGCAGGCATGAATCCTGCGGCCCAGCTGGCGTTATCAGGCAGCTGAGCAGGCGCTGATCCCGCACCTCAGCAGGCACTGATCACGTGCCTGTCATGGTGATCAGGTGACTGAGAGGCGCTGATCATGTGACTGCCTGGGTGCTGATCAGGTAGCTCTCCTGCACGGATCATGTGCCCAGCAGGCAAGAATCAAGCAGCTGAGCAGGCATGAATCCTGCGGCCCAGCTGGCGATTATCAGGCAGCTGAGCAGGCATGAATCCTGCGGCAGCTCAGCAGGCAGCTGATCAGGCTGCCATGCAGTATCAGGTGAGCTGAGCAGGCATGATCCTGTGACTGCTCATGCGCTGATCAGGCAGCTGCACGTGAATCCTGCGCCCAGCTGGCGATTATCAGGCAGCTGAGCAGGCATGAATCCCGGCCCAGCTGGCGTTATCAGGCAGCTGAGCAGGCATGAATCCTGCGGCCCAGCTGGCGATTATCAGGCAGCTGAGCAGGCATGAATCCTGCGGCCCAGCTGGCGATTATCAGGCAGCTGAGCAGGCATGAATCCTGCGGCCCAGCTGGCGATTATCAGGCAGCTGAGCAGGCGCTGATCCCGCACCTCAGCAGGCACTGATCACGTGCCTGTCATGCAGTGATCAGGTGACTGAGAGGCGCTGATCATGTGACTGCTCATGTGCTGATCAGGTAGCTCCTGCACGGATCATGTGCCTCAGCAGGCAAGAATCAAGCAGCTGAGCAGGCATGAATCCTGCGGCCCAGCTGGCGATTATCAGGCAGCTGAGCAGGCATGAATCCTGCGGCCCAGCTGGCGATTATCAGGCAGCTGAGCAGGCATGATCCCGCACCTCAGCAGGCACTGATCACGTGCCTGTCATGCAGTGATCAGGTGGCTGAGCAGGCATGATCCTGTGACTGCTCATGTGCTGATCAGGTAGCAGGCACGGATCATGTGCCTCAGCTGGCAAGAATCAGGCAGCTGAGCAGGCATGAATCCTGCGGCCCAGCTGGCGATTATCAGGCAGCTGAGCAGGCGCTGATCCCGCACCTCAGCAGGCACTGATCACGTGCCTGCTGCAGTGATCAGGCGACTGAGAGGCACTGATCATGTGACTGCTGGCGCTTATCAGGCAGCTCATGCACGGATCATGTGCCCAGCAGCAATTATCAGGCAGCTGAGCAGGCATGAATCCTGCGGCCCAGCTGGCGATTATCAGGCAGCTGAGCAGGCATGAATCCTGCGGCCCAGCTGGCGATTATCAGGCAGCTGAGCAGGCATGAATCCTGCGGCCCAGCTGGCGATTATCAGGCAGCTGAGCAGGCATGAATCCTGCGGCCCAGCTGGCGATTATCAGGCAGCTGAGCAGGCATGAATCCTGCGGCCCAGCTGGCGATTATCAGGCAGCTGAGCAGGCATGAATCCTGCGGCCCAGCTGGCGATTATCAGGCAGCTGAGCAGGCGCTGATCCCGCACCTCAGCAGGCACTGATCACGTGCCTGTCATGCAGTGATCAGGTGACTGAGAGGCGCTGATCATGTGACTGCTCATGTGCTGATCAGGTAGCTCTCCTGCACGGATCATGTGCCTCAGCAGGCAAGAATCAGGCAGCTGAGCAGGCATGAATCCTGCGGCCCAGCTGGCGATTATCAGGCAGCTGAGCAGGCATGAATCCCGCGGCCCAGCTGGCGATTATCAGGCAGCTGAGCAGGCATGAATCCTGCGGCCCAGCTGGCGATTATCAGGCAGCTGAGCAGGCATGAATCCTGCGGCCCAGCTGGCGATTATCAGGCAGCTGAGCAGGCATGAATCCTGCGGCCCAGCTGGCGGTTATCAGGCAGCTGAGCAGGCATGAATCCTGCGGCCCAGCTGGCGATTATCAGGCAGCTGAGCAGGCATGAATCCTGCGGCCCAGCTGGCGGTTATCAGGCAGCTGAGCAGGCATGAATCCTGCGGCCCAGCTGGCGATTATCAGGCAGCTGAGCAGGCATGAATCCTGCGGCCCAGCTGGCGATTATCAGGCAGCTGAGCAGGCATGAATCCTGCGGCCCAGCTGGCGATTATCAGGCAGCTGAGCAGGCATGAATCCTGCGGCCCAGCTGGCGATTATCAGGCAGCTGAGCAGGCGCTGATCCCGCACCCCAGCAGGCACTGATCACGTGCCTGTCATGCAGTGATCAGGTGACTGAGAGGCGCTGACCATGTGACTGCTCATGTGCTGATCAGGTAGCTCTCCTGCACGTATCATGTGCCTCAGCTGGCTAGTATCATGCAGCTGAGCAGGCATGAATCCTGCGGCCCAGCTGGCGATTATCAGGCAGCTGAGCAGGCATGAATCCTGCGGCCCAGCTGGCGATTATCAGGCAGCTGAGCAGGCATGAATCCCGCGGCCCAGCTGGCGATTATCAGGCAGCTGAGCAGGCATGAATCCCGCGGCCCAGCTGGCGATTATCAGGCAGCTGAGCAGGCATGAATCCTGCGGCCCAGCTGGCGATTATCAGGCAGCTGAGCAGGCATGAATCCTGCGGCCCAGCTGGCGATTATCAGGCAGCTGAGCAGGCATGAATCCCGCGGCCCAGCTGGCGGTTATCAGGCAGCTGAGCAGGCATGAATCCTGCGGCCCAGCTGGGCTTATCAGGCAGCTGAGCAGGCATGAATCCCGCGGCCCAGCTGGCGATTATCAGGCAGCTGAGCAGGCATGAATCCTGGCCCAGCTGGCGATTATCAGGCAGCTGAGCAGGCATGAATCCTGCGGCCCAGCTGGCGATTATCAGGCAGCTGAGCAGGCATGAATCCTGCGGCCCAGCTGGCGGTTATCAGGCAGCTGAGCAGGCATGAATCCTGCGGCCCAGCCTGATTATCAGGCAGCTGAGCAGGCATGAATCCCGCGGCCCAGCTGGCGATTATCAGGCAGCTGAGCAGGCATGAATCCTGCGGCCCAGCTGGGATTATCAGGCAGCTGAGCAGGCATGAATCCTGCGGCCCAGCTGGCGGTTATCAGGCAGCTGAGCAGGCATGAATCCCGCGGCCCAGCTGGCGATTATCAGGCAGCTGAGCAGGCATGAATCCTGCGGCCCAGCTGGCGATTATCAGGCAGCTGAGCAGGCATGAATCCCGCGGCCCAGCTGGCGATTATCAGGCAGCTGAGCAGGCATGAATCCCGCGGCCCAGCTGGCGATTATCAGGCAGCTGAGCAGGCATGAATCCTGCGGCCCAGCTGGCATTATCAGGCAGCTGAGCAGGCATGAATCCCGCGGCCCAGCTGGCGATTATCAGGCAGCTGAGCAGGCATGAATCCTGCGGCCCAGCTGGCGATTATCAGGCAGCTGAGCAGGCATGAATCCCGCGGCCCAGCTGGCGATTATCAGGCAGCTGAGCAGGCATGAATCCTGCGGCCCAGCCTGATTATCAGGCAGCTGAGCAGGCATGAATCCCGGCCCAGCTGGCGATTATCAGGCAGCTGAGCAGGCATGAATCCTGCGGCCCAGCTGGCGATTATCAGGCAGCTGAGCAGGCATGAATCCTGCGGCCCAGCTGGCGATTATCAGGCAGCTGAGCAGGCATGAATCCTGCGGCCCAGCTGGCGATTATCAGGCAGCTGAGCAGGCTGATCCCGCACCCAGCAGGCACTGATCACGTGCCTGTCATGCAGTGATCAGGTGACTGAGAGGCGCTGATCATGTGACTGCTCATGTGCTGATCAGGTAGCTCTCCTGCACGGATCATGTGCCCAGCAGGCAAGAATCAAGCAGCTGAGCAGGCATGAATCCTGCGGCCCAGCTGGCGATTATCAGGCAGCTGAGCAGGCATGAATCCCGCGGCCCAGCTGGCGATTATCAGGCAGCTGAGCAGGCATGAATCCTGCGGCCCAGCTGGCGATTATCAGGCAGCTGAGCAGGCATGAATCCCGCGGCCCAGCTGGCGATTATCAGGCAGCTGAGCAGGCATGAATCCCGCGGCCCAGCTGGCGATTATCAGGCAGCTGAGCAGGCATGAATCCTGCGGCCCAGCTGGCGATTATCAGGCAGCTGAGCAGGCATGAATCCCGCGGCCCAGCTGGCGATTATCAGGCAGCTGAGCAGGCATGAATCCCGCGGCCCAGCTGGCGATTATCAGGCAGCTGAGCAGGCATGAATCCCGCGGCCCAGCTGGCGATTATCAGGCAGCTGAGCAGGCATGAATCCTGCGGCCCAGCTGGCGATTATCAGGCAGCTGAGCAGGCATGAATCCTGCGGCCCAGCTGGCGATTATCAGGCAGCTGAGCAGGCGCTGATCCCGCACCTCAGCAGGCACTGATCACGTGCCTGTCATGCAGTGATCAGGTGACTGAGAGGCGCTGATCATGTGACTGCTCATGTGCTGATCAGGTAGCTCCTGCACGGATCATGTGCCCAGCAGGCAAGAATCAAGCAGCTGAGCAGGCATGAATCCTGCGGCCCAGCTGGCGATTATCAGGCAGCTGAGCAGGCATGAATCCTGCGGCCCAGCTGGCGATTATCAGGCAGCTGAGCAGGCATGAATCCTGCGGCCCAGCTGGCGATTATCAGGCAGCTGAGCAGGCATGAATCCTGCGGCCCAGCTGGCGATTATCAGGCAGCTGAGCAGGCATGAATCCTGCGGCCCAGCTGGCGATTAACAGGCAGCTGAGCAGGCGCTGATCCTGCACCTCAGCAGGCACTGATCACGTGCCTGTCATGCAGTGATCAGGTGACTGAGAGGCGCTGATCATGTGACTGCTCATGTGCTGATCAGGCAGCTCTCCTGCACGGATCATGCCCCAGCAGGCAAGAATCAGGCAGCTGAGCAGGCATGAATCCTGCGGCCCAGCTGGCGATTATCAGGCAGCTGAGCAGGCATGAATCCCGCGGCCCAGCTGGCGATTATCAGGCAGCTGAGCAGGCATGAATCCTGCGGCCCAGCTGGCGATTATCAGGCAGCTGAGCAGGCATGAATCCTGCGGCCCAGCTGGCGATTATCAGGCAGCTGAGCAGGCATGAATCCCGCGGCCCAGCTGGCGATTATCAGGCAGCTGAGCAGGCATGAATCCTGCGGCCCAGCTGGCGATTATCAGGCAGCTGAGCAGGCATGAATCCCGCGGCCCAGCTGGCGATTATCAGGCAGCTGAGCAGGCATGAATCCTGCGGCCCAGCTGGCGATTATCAGGCAGCTGAGCAGGCATGAATCCCGCGGCCCAGCTGGCGATTATCAGGCAGCTGAGCAGGCATGAATCCTGCGGCCCAGCTGGCGATTATCAGGCAGCTGAGCAGGCATGATCCCAGCGGCTCAGCAGGCACTGATCACGTGCCTGTCACGCAGTGATCAGGTGACTGAGAGGCGCTGATCATGTGACTGCTCATGTGCTGATCAGGTAGCTCCTGCACATCATGTGCCTCAGCAGGCAAGAATCAGGCAGCTGAGCAGGCATGAATCCTGCGGCCCAGCTGGCGATTATCAGGCAGCTGAGCAGGCATGAATCCCGCGGCCCAGCTGGCGATTATCAGGCAGCTGAGCAGGCATGAATCCTGCGGCCCAGCTGGCGATTATCAGGCAGCTGAGCAGGCATGAATCCCGCGGCCCAGCTGGCGATTATCAGGCAGCTGAGCAGGCATGAATCCCGCGGCCCAGCTGGCGATTATCAGGCAGCTGAGCAGGCATGAATCCTGCGGCCCAGCTGGCGATTATCAGGCAGCTGAGCAGGCATGAATCCCGCGGCCCAGCTGGCGATTATCAGGCAGCTGAGCAGGCATGAATCCTGCGGCCCAGCTGGCGATTATCAGGCAGCTGAGCAGGCATGAATCCCGCGGCCCAGCTGGCGATTATCAGGCAGCTGAGCAGGCATGAATCCTGCGGCCCAGCTGGCGATCAGGCAGCTGAGCAGGCATGAATCCTGCGGCCCAGCTGGCGATTATCAGGCAGCTGAGCAGGCGCTGATCCCGCACCCCAGCAGGCACTGATCACGTGCCTGTCATGCAGTAATCAGGTGACTGAGAGGCGCTGATCATGTGACTGCTCATGTGCTGATCAGGTAGCTCTCCTGCACGGATCATGTGCCTCAGCAGGCAAGAATCAAGCAGCTGAGCAGGCATGAATCCTGCGGCCCAGCTGGCGATTATCAGGCAGCTGAGCAGGCATGAATCCTGCGGCCCAGCTGGCGATTATCAGGCAGCTGAGCAGGCATGAATCCCGCGGCCCAGCTGGCGATTATCAGGCAGCTGAGCAGGCATGAATCCCGCGGCCCAGCTGGCGATTATCAGGCAGCTGAGCAGGCATGAATCCTGCGGCCCAGCTGGCGATTATCAGGCAGCTGAGCAGGCATGAATCCTGCGGCCCAGCTGGCGATTATCAGGCAGCTGAGCAGGCATGAATCCCGCGGCCCAGCTGGCGATTATCAGGCAGCTGAGCAGGCATGAATCCCGCGGCCCAGCTGGCGATTATCAGGCAGCTGAGCAGGCATGAATCCCAGCTGGCGGATCAGGCAGCTGAGCAGGCATGAATCCCGCGGCCCAGCTGGCGATTATCAGGCAGCTGAGCAGGCATGAATCCCGCGGCCCAGCTGGCGATTATCAGGCAGCTGAGCAGGCATGAATCCCGCGGCCCAGCTGGCGATTATCAGGCAGCTGAGCAGGCATGAATCCTGCGGCCCAGCTGGCGATTATCAGGCAGCTGAGCAGGCATGAATCCTGCGGCCCAGCTGGCGATTATCAGGCAGCTGAGCAGGCATGAATCCTGCGGCCCAGCTGGCGATTATCAGGCAGCTGAGCAGGCATGAATCCTGCGGCCCAGCTGGCGATTATCAGGCAGCTGAGCAGGCATGAATCCCGCGGCCCAGCTGGCGATTATCAGGCAGCTGAGCAGGCATGAATCCTGCGGCCCAGCTGGCGATTATCAGGCAGCTGAGCAGGCGCTGATCCCGCACCTCAGCAGGCACTGATCACGTGCCTGTCATGCAGTGATCAGGTGACTGAGAGGCGCTGATCATGTGACTGCTCATGTGCTGATCAGGTAGCTCTCCTGCACGGATCATGTGCCTCAGCAGGCAAGAATCAAGCAGCTGAGCAGGCATGAATCCTGCGGCCCAGCTGGCGATTATCAGGCAGCTGAGCAGGCATGAATCCTGCGGCCCAGCTGGCGATTATCAGGCAGCTGAGCAGGCATGAATCCTGCGGCCCAGCTGGCGATTATCAGGCAGCTGAGCAGGCATGAATCCTGCGGCCCAGCTGGCTTATCAGGCAGCTGAGCAGGCATGAATCCTGCGGCCCAGCTGGCGGTTATCAGGCAGCTGAGCAGGCATGAATCCTGCGGCCCAGCTGGCGTTATCAGGCAGCTGAGCAGGCATGAATCCTGCGGCCCAGCTGGCGTTATCAGGCAGCTGAGCAGGCATGAATCCCGCGGCCCAGCTGGCGATTATCAGGCAGCTGAGCAGGCATGAATCCTGCGGCCCAGCTGGCGATTATCAGGCAGCTGAGCAGGCGCTGATCCTGCACCTCAGCAGGCACTGATCACGTGCCTGTCATGGTGATCAGGTGACTGAGAGCTGATCATGTGACTGCCATGCAGGTAGCTCTCCTGCACGGATCTGTGCCTCAGCAGGCAAGAATCAAGCAGCTGAGCAGGCATGAATCCTGCGGCCCAGCTGGCGATTATCAGGCAGCTGAGCAGGCATGAATCCTGCGGCCCAGCTGGCGATTATCAGGCAGCTGAGCAGGCATGAATCCTGCGGCCCAGCTGGCGATTATCAGGCAGCTGAGCAGGCATGAATCCTGCGGCCCAGCTGGCGATTATCAGGCAGCTGAGCAGGCATGAATCCCGCGGCCCAGCTGGCGATTATCAGGCAGCTGAGCAGGCATGAATCCTGCGGCCCAGCTGGCGATTATCAGGCAGCTGAGCAGGCATGAATCCCGCGGCCCAGCTGGCGATTATCAGGCAGCTGAGCAGGCATGAATCCCGCGGCCCAGCTGGCGATTATCAGGCAGCTGAGCAGGCATGAATCCTGCGGCCCAGCTGGCGATTATCAGGCAGCTGAGCAGGCATGAATCCCGCGGCCCAGCTGGCGATTATCAGGCAGCTGAGCAGGCGCTGATCCCGCACTCAGCAGGCACTGATCACGTGCCTGTCATGCAGTGATCAGGTGACTGAGAGGCGCTGATCATGTGACTGCTCATGTGCTGATCAGGTAGCTCTCCTGCACGGATCATGCGCCTCAGCAGGCAAGAATCAAGCAGCTGAGCAGGCATGAATCCCGCGGCCCAGCTGGCGATTATCAGGCAGCTGAGCAGGCATGAATCCTGCGGCCCAGCTGGCGATTATCAGGCAGCTGAGCAGGCATGAATCCTGCGGCCCAGCTGGCGATTATCAGGCAGCTGAGCAGGCATGAATCCCGCGGCCCAGCTGGCGATTATCAGGCAGCTGAGCAGGCATGAATCCTGCGGCCCAGCTGGCGATTATCAGGCAGCTGAGCAGGCATGAATCCTGCGGCCCAGCTGGCGATTATCAGGCAGCTGAGCAGGCATGAATCCTGCGGCCCAGCTGGCGATTATCAGGCAGCTGAGCAGGCATGAATCCCGGCCCAGCTGGGATTATCAGGCAGCTGAGCAGGCGCTGATCCCGCACCAGCAGGCACTGATCACGTGCCTGTCATGCAGTGATCAGGTGACTGAGAGGCGCTGATCATGTGACTGCTCATGTGCTGATCAGGTAGCTCTCCTGCACGGATCATGTGCCCAGCAGGCAAGAATCAAGCAGCTGAGCAGGCATGAATCCTGCGGCCCAGCTGGCGATTATCAGGCAGCTGAGCAGGCATGAATCCCGCGGCCCAGCTGGCGATTATCAGGCAGCTGAGCAGGCATGAATCCTGCGGCCCAGCTGGCGTTATCAGGCAGCTGAGCAGGCATGAATCCCGCGGCCCAGCTGGCGATTATCAGGCAGCTGAGCAGGCATGAATCCCGCGGCCCAGCTGGCGATTATCAGGCAGCTGAGCAGGCATGAATCCTGCGGCCCAGCTGGCGATTATCAGGCAGCTGAGCAGGCATGAATCCCGCGGCCCAGCTGGCGATTATCAGGCAGCTGAGCAGGCATGAATCCTGCCCAGCTGGCATTCAGGCAGCTGAGCAGGCATGAATCCCGCGGCCCAGCTGGCGATTATCAGGCAGCTGAGCAGGCATGAATCCCGCGGCCCAGCTGGCGATTATCAGGCAGCTGAGCAGGCATGAATCCTGCGGCCCAGCTGGCGATTATCAGGCAGCTGAGCAGGCGCTGATCCCGCACCTCAGCAGGCACTGATCACGTGCCTGTCATGCAGTGATCAGGTGACTGAGAGGCGCTGATCATGCGACTGCTCATGTGCTGATCAGGTAGCTCCTGCACGGATCATGTGCCTCAGCAGGCAAGAATCAGGCAGCTGAGCAGGCATGAATCCTGCGGCCCAGCTGGCGATTATCAGGCAGCTGAGCAGGCATGAATCCTGCGGCCCAGCTGGCGATTATCAGGCAGCTGAGCAGGCATGAATCCTGCGGCCCAGCTGGCGATTATCAGGCAGCTGAGCAGGCATGAATCCCGCGGCCCAGCTGGCGATTATCAGGCAGCTGAGCAGGCATGAATCCTGCGGCCCAGCTGGCGATTATCAGGCAGCTGAGCAGGCATGAATCCCGCGGCCCAGCTGGCGATTATCAGGCAGCTGAGCAGGCATGAATCCTGCGGCCCAGCTGGCGGTATCAGGCAGCTGAGCAGGCATGAATCCTGCGGCCCAGCTGGCGATTATCAGGCAGCTGAGCAGGCATGAATCCCGCGGCCCAGCTGGCGATTATCAGGCAGCTGAGCAGGCATGAATCCTGCGGCCCAGCTGGCGATTATCAGGCAGCTGAGCAGGCATGAATCCTGCGGCCCAGCTGGCGATTATCAGGCAGCTGAGCAGGCGCTGATCCCGCCTCAGCAGGCACTGATCACGTGCCTGTCATGCAGTGATCAGGTGACTGAGAGGCGCTGATCATGTGACTGCTCATGTGCTGATCAGGTAGCCTCCTGCACGGATCATGTGCCTCAGCAGGCAAGAATCGCAGCAAGGCAGCTGGCGATTATCAGGCAGCTGAGCAGGCATGAATCCCGCGGCCCAGCTGGCGATTATCAGGCAGCTGAGCAGGCATGAATCCTGCGGCCCAGCTGGCGATTATCAGGCAGCTGAGCAGGCATGAATCCTGCGGCCCAGCTGGCGATTATCAGGCAGCTGAGCAGGCATGAATCCTGCGGCCCAGCTGGCGATTATCAGGCAGCTGAGCAGGCATGAATCCTGCGGCCCAGCTGCGCGATTATCAGGCAGCTGAGCAGGCGCTGATCCGCATCAGCAGGCACTGATCACGGCTGCTGGTGCATCAGGTGACTGAGAGGCGCTGATCATGTGACTGCTCATGTGCTGATCAGGTAGCTCTCCTGCACGGATCATGTGCCTCAGCAGGCAGACCAGCAGCTGAGCAGGCATGAATCCTGCGGCCCAGCTGGCGATTATCAGGCAGCTGAGCAGGCACGAATCCTGCGGCCCAGCTGGGGTTATCAGGCAGCTGAGCAGGCATGAATCCCGGCCCAGCTGGCGATTATCAGGCAGCTGAGCAGGCATGAATCCTGCCCAGCTGGCTATCAGGCAGCTGAGCAGGCATGAATCCTGCGGCCCAGCTGGCGTTATCAGGCAGCTGAGCAGGCATGAATCCCGCGGCCCAGCTGGCGATTATCAGGCAGCTGAGCAGGCATGAATCCCGCGGCCCAGCTGGCGATTATCAGGCAGCTGAGCAGGCATGAATCCCGCGGCCCAGCTGGCGATTATCAGGCAGCTGAGCAGGCGCTGATCCCGCACCTCAGCAGGCACTGATCACGCGCCTGTCATGCAGTGATCAGGTGACTGAGAGGCGCTGATCATGTGACTGCTCATGTGCTGATCAGGCAGCTCTCCTGCACGGATCATGTGCCTCAGCTGGCAAGAATCAGGCAGCTGAGCAGGCATGAATCCTGCGGCCCAGCTGGCGATTATCAGGCAGCTGAGCAGGCATGAATCCTGCGGCCCAGCTGGTTATCAGGCAGCTGAGCAGGCATGAATCCTGCGGCCCAGCTGGGTTATCAGGCAGCTGAGCAGGCATGAATCCTGCGGCCCAGCTGGCGATTATCAGGCAGCTGAGCAGGCATGAATCCTGCGGCCCAGCTGGCGATTATCAGGCAGCTGAGCAGGCATGAATCCTGCGGCCCAGCTGGCGATTATCAGGCAGCTGAGCAGGCATGAATCCTGCGGCCCAGCTGGCGATTATCAGGCAGCTGAGCAGGCATGAATCCTGCGGCCCAGCTGGCGATTATCAGGCAGCTGAGCAGGCATGAATCCTGCGGCCCAGCTGGCGATTATCAGGCAGCTGAGCAGGCATGAATCCTGCGGCCCAGCTGGGTTATCAGGCAGCTGAGCAGGCATGAATCCTGCGGCCCAGCTGGCGATTATCAGGCAGCTGAGCAGGCATGAATCCTGCGGCCCAGCTGGCGATTATCAGGCAGCTGAGCAGGCATGATGATCCCGGCCCAGCAGGCACTGATCAGGCAGTGATCAGGTGACTGAGAGGCGCTGATCATGTGACTGCTCATGTGCTGATCAGGCAGCTCTCCTGCACGGACTGTGCTCAGCTGGCAAGTATCAGGCAGCTGAGCAGGCATGAATCCTGCGGCCCAGCTGGGGTTATCAGGCAGCTGAGCAGGCATGAATCCTGCGGCCCAGCTGGGGTTATCAGGCAGCTGAGCAGGCATGAATCCTGCGGCCCAGCTGGCGATTATCAGGCAGCTGAGCAGGCATGAATCCTGCGGCCCAGCTGGCGATTATCAGGCAGCTGAGCAGGCATGAATCCTGCGGCCCAGCTGGCGATTATCAGGCAGCTGAGCAGGCATGAATCCTGCGGCCCAGCTGGTGATTATCAGGCAGCTGAGCAGGCATGAATCCTGCACCTCAGCAGGCAGCTGATCACATGCCCTGCCAGCTGGCGGTTATCAGGCAGCTGAGCAGGCATGACTGCGGACTGCTCATGTGCTGATCAGGCAGCAGGCATGAATCCTGCGGCCCAGCTGGCGATTATCAGGCAGCTGAGCAGGCATGAATCCTGCGGCCCAGCTGGCGATTATCAGGCAGCTGAGCAGGCGCTGATCCCGCACCTCAGCAGGCACTGATCACGTGCCTGTCATGCAGTGATCAGGTGACTGAGAGGCGCTGATCATGTGACTGCTCATGTGCTGATCAGGTAGCTCTCCTGCACGGATCATGTGCCTCAGCAGGCAAGAATCAAGCAGCTGAGCAGGCATGAATCCTGCGGCCCAGCTGGCATTATCAGGCAGCTGAGCAGGCATGAATCCTGCGGCCCAGCTGGCATTATCAGGCAGCAGCAGCAGGGCTGTGGGTCCCTGAGCGGCCCAGCTGGCAGACTGCTCAGGCAGCTGAGCAGGCATGGATCCTGCGGCCCAGCTGGCGTTATCAGGCAGCTGAGCAGGCATGAATCCTGCGGCCCAGCCGGTTATCAGGCAGCTGAGCAGGCATGAATCCTGCGGCCCAGCTGGGATTATCAGGCAGCTGAGCAGGCATGAATCCTGCGGCCCAGCTGGCGATTATCAGGCAGCTGAGCAGGCATGAATCCCGCGGCCCAGCTGGCGATTATCAGGCAGCTGAGCAGGCATGAACCAAGATTATCAGGCAGCTGAGCAGGCATGAATCCTGCGGCCCAGCTGGCGATTATCAGGCAGCTGAGCAGGCATGAATCCTGCGGCCCAGCTGGCGATTATCAGGCAGCTGAGCAGGCATGAATCCTGCGGCCCAGCTGGCGATTATCAGGCAGCTGAGCAGGCATGAATCCTGCGGCCCAGGCGGTTATCAGGCAGCTGAGCAGGCATGAATCCTGCCCAGCTGGCGATTATCAGGCAGCTGAGCAGGCATGAATCCTGCGGCCCAGCTGGCGATTATCAGGCAGCTGAGCAGGCATGAATCCTGCGGCCCAGCTGGCGATTATCAGGCAGCTGAGCAGGCATGAATCCTGCGGCCCAGCTGGCGATTATCAGGCAGCTGAGCAGGCGCTGATCCCGCACCTCAGCAGGCACTGATCACGTGCCTGTCATGCAGTGATCAGGTGACTGAGAGGCCCTGATCATGTGACTGCTCATGTGCTGATCAGATAGCTCTCCTGCACGGATCATGTGCCTCAGCAGGCAAGAATCCTGCGGCCCAGCTGGCGATTATCAGGCAGCTGAGCAGGCATGAATCCTGCGGCCCAGCTGGCGATTATCAGGCAGCTGAGCAGGCATGAATCCTGCGGCCCAGCTGGCGATTATCAGGCAGCTGAGCAGGCATGAATCCTGCGGCCCAGCTGGGGTTATCAGGCAGCTGAGCAGGCATGAATCCTGCGGCCCAGCTGGCGATTATCAGGCAGCTGAGCAGGCTGATCCCGCACTCAGCAGGCACTGATCACGTGCCTGCTGCAGTGATCAGGTGACTGAGAGGCGCTGATCATGTGACTGCTCATGTGCTGATCAGGCAGCTCCTGCATGGATCTGCGTGCCCAGCAGGCGAGTATCAGGCTGAGCAGGCATGAATCCTGCGGCCCAGCTGGCGATTATCAGGCAGCTGAGCAGGCATGAATCCCGCGGCCCAGCTGGCGATTATCAGGCAGCTGAGCAGGCATGAATCCTGCGGCCCAGCTGGCGATTATCAGGCAGCTGAGCAGGCATGAATCCTGCGGCCCAGCTGGCGATTATCAGGCAGCTGAGCAGGCATGAATCCTGCTGGCCCAGCTGGCGATTATCAGGCAGCTGAGCAGGCATGAATCCTGCGGCCCAGCGATTATCAGGCAGCTGAGCAGGCATGAATCCTGCGGCCCAGCTGGCGATTATCAGGCAGCTGAGCAGGCATGAATCCTGCGGCCCAGCTGGCGATTATCAGGCAGCTGAGCAGGCATGAATCCTGCGGCCCAGCTGGCGATTATCAGGCAGCTGAGCAGGCATGAATCCTGCGGCCCAGCTGGCGATTATCAGGCAGCTGAGCAGCGCTGATCCCGCACCTCAGCAGGCACTGATCACGTGCCTGTCATGCAGTGATCAGGTGACTGAGAGGCGCTGATCATGTGACTGCTCTGCTGATCAGGTAGCTCCTGCACGGATCATGTGCCTCAGCAGGCAAGAATCAAGCAGCTGAGCAGGCATGAATCCTGCGGCCCAGCTGGGATTATCAGGCAGCTGAGCAGGCATGAATCCCGCGGCCCAGCTGGCGATTATCAGGCAGCTGAGCAGGCATGAATCCTGCGGCCCAGCTGGCGATTATCAGGCAGCTGAGCAGGCATGAATCCTGCGGCCCAGCTGGCGATTATCAGGCAGCTGAGCAGGCATGAATCCTGCGGCCCAGCTGGCGATTATCAGGCAGCTGAGCAGGCATGAATCCTGCGGCCCAGCTGGCGATTATCAGGCAGCTGAGCAGGCATGAATCCTGCGGCCCAGCTGGCGATTATCAGGCAGCTGAGCAGGCATGAATCCTGCGGCCCAGCTGGCGATTATCAGGCAGCTGAGCAGGCATGAATCCTGCGGCCCAGCTGGCGATTATCAGGCAGCTGAGCAGGCATGAATCCTGCGGCCCAGCTGGCGATTATCAGGCAGCTGAGCAGGCATGAATCCTGCGGCCCAGCTGGCGGCTTATCAGGCAGCTGAGCAGGCATGAATCCTGCGGCCCAGCTGGCGTTATCAGGCAGCTGAGCAGGCATGAATCCTGCGGCCCAGCTGGCGTTATCAGGCAGCTGAGCAGGCATGAATCCTGCGGCCCAGCTGGCGATTATCAGGCAGCTGAGCAGGCATGAATCCCGCGGCCCAGCTGGCGATTATCAGGCAGCTGAGCAGGCATGAATCCTGCGGCCCAGCTGGCGATTATCAGGCAGCTGAGCAGGCATGAATCCTGCGGCCCAGCTGGCGATTATCAGGCAGCTGAGCAGGCATGAATCCTGCGGCCCAGCTGGCGATTATCAGGCAGCTGAGCAGGCATGAATCCTGCGGCCCAGCTGGCGATTATCAGGCAGCTGAGCAGGCATGAATCCTGCGGCCCAGCTGGCGATTATCAGGCAGCTGAGCAGGCATGAATCCTGCGGCCCAGCTGGCGATTATCAGGCAGCTGAGCAGGCATGAATCCTGCGGCCCAGCTGGCGATTATCAGGCAGCTGAGCAGGCATGAATCCTGCGGCCCAGCTGGCGTTATCAGGCAGGCAGCTGAGCAGGCATGAATCCCGGCCCAGCTGGCGATTATCAGGCAGCTGAGCAGGCATGAATCCTGCGGCCCAGCTGGCGATTATCAGGCAGCTGAGCAGGCATGAATCCTGCGGCCCAGCTGGCGATTATCAGGCAGCTGAGCAGGCATGAATCCTGCGGCCCAGCTGGGTTATCAGGCAGCTGAGCAGGCATGAATCCTGCGGCCCAGCTGGCGATTATCAGGCAGCTGAGCAGGCATGAATCCTGCGGCCCAGCTGGCGATTATCAGGCAGCTGAGCAGGCATGAATCCTGCGGCCCAGCTGGCGATTATCAGGCAGCTGAGCAGGCATGAATCCTGCGGCCCAGCTGGCGATTATCAGGCAGCTGAGCAGGCATGAATCCTGCGGCCCAGCTGGCGATTATCAGGCAGCTGAGCAGGCGCTGATCCCGCACCTCAGCAGGCACTGATCACGTGCCTGTCATGCAGTGATCAGGTGACTGAGAGGCGCTGATCATGTGACTGCTCATGTGCTGATCAGGTCTCCTGCACGGATCATGTGCCTCAGCAGGCAAGAATCAAGCAGCTGAGCAGGCATGAATCCTGCGGCCCAGCTGGCGATTATCAGGCAGCTGAGCAGGCATGAATCCCGCGGCCCAGCTGGCGATTATCAGGCAGCTGAGCAGGCATGAATCCTGCGGCCCAGCTGGCGATTATCAGGCAGCTGAGCAGGCATGAATCCTGCGGCCCAGCTGGCGATTATCAGGCAGCTGAGCAGGCATGAATCCTGCGGCCCAGCTGGCGATTATCAGGCAGCTGAGCAGGCATGAATCCTGCGGCCCAGCTGGCGATTATCAGGCAGCTGAGCAGGCTGATCCCGC
Organism: Bos javanicus; assembly: GCF_032452875.1. NCBI lineage: Eukaryota > Metazoa > Chordata > Mammalia > Artiodactyla > Bovidae > Bos > Bos javanicus. Next base: position 166,081 of record NW_026894115.1, on the reverse strand, counting down.
ACCCCAGCAGGCACTGATCACGTGCCTGTCATGCAGTGATCAGGTGACTGAGAGGCGCTGATCATGTGACCGCTGATCAGGTAGGCTCCTGCACGGATCATGTGATCCTGCGGCCCAGCTGGAGGTTATCAGGCAGCTGAGCAGGCATGAATCCTGCGGCCCAGCTGGCGATTATCAGGCAGCTGAGCAGGCATGAATCCTGCGGCCCAGCTGGCGATTATCAGGCAGCTGAGCAGGCATGAATCCTGCGGCCCAGCTGGCGATTATCAGGCAGCTGAGCAGGCTGATGCATCAGGCGAGCACTGGTGCTGCTGATCAGCAGGGCTGAGCAGGATGAATCCTGCAGCCCAGCTGGCTATCAGGCAGCTGAGAGGCAAGGCCTGATCACGCGCCTGTCATGCAGCAGCAGGTGACTGACAGGCTGATCATGGGACTGCTCTGGCAGCTGATCAGGCAGGCTCAGCATGAATCCTGCGGCCCAGCTGGCAAGAATCAGGCAGCTGAGCAGGCATGAATCCTGCGGCCCAGCTGGCGATTATCAGGCAGCTGAGCAGGCATGAATCCCGGCCCAGCTGGCGATTATCAGGCAGCTGAGCAGGCATGAATCCTGCGGCCCAGCTGGCGATTATCAGGCAGCTGAGCAGGCATGAATCCCGCGGCCCAGCTGGCGATTATCAGGCAGCTGAGCAGGCATGAATCCTGCGGCCTGCAGCTGGCGTTATCAGGCAGCTGAGCAGGCATGAATCCTGCGGCCCAGCTGGCGATTATCAGGCAGCTGAGCAGGCATGAATCCTGCGGCCCAGCTGGAGGATCAGGCAGCTGAGCAGGCATGAATCCTGCGGCCCAGCTGGCGTTATCAGGCAGCTGAGCAGGCATGAATCCTGCGGCCCAGCTGGCGATTATCAGGCAGCTGAGCAGGCATGAATCCTGCGGCCCAGCTGGCGATTATCAGGCTGAGCAGCAGGCATGAAGCCTGCAGCGAATGCGCCCAGCTGGCGATCAGGCAGCTGAGCAGGCGCTGATCCCAGCTCAGCAGGCACTGATCACGCGGCCTGTCATGCAGTGATCAGGTGATGAGAGGCGCTGATCTGTGACTGCTCATGTGCTGATCAGGTAGCCTCCGCACGGATCGCATGCATCCTGCGGCCCAGCTGGCGATTATCAGGCAGCTGAGCAGGCATGAATCCTGCGGCCCAGCTGGCGATTATCAGGCAGCTGAGCAGGCATGAATCCTGCGGCCCAGCTGGCGATTATCAGGCAGCTGAGCAGGCATGAATCCCGCGGCCCAGCTGGCGATTATCAGGCAGTGCTGAGCAGGCATGCTGATCCTGCATCAGGCAGCTGGGCACTGATCAGCTGAGCCTCTGATCCTGCGCCAGCTGGCGATTATCAGGCAGCTGAGCAGGCATGAATCCTGCGGCCCAGCTGGCGATTATCAGGCAGCTGAGCAGGCATGAATCCTGCGGCCCAGCTGGCGATTATCAGGCAGCTGAGCAGGCATGAATCCTGCGGCCCAGCTGGCGATTATCAGGCAGCTGAGCAGGCATGAATCCTGCGGCCCAGCTGGCGATTATCAGGCAGCTGAGCAGGCATGAATCCTCCAGCTGGCATTATCAGGCAGCTGAGCAGGCATGAATCCTGCGGCCCAGCTGGCGTTATCAGGCAGCTGAGCAGGCATGAATCCTGCGGCCCAGCTGGCGATTATCAGGCAGCTGAGCAGGCATGAATCCGCGGCCCAGCTGGCGATTATCAGGCAGCTGAGCAGGCGCCTGATCCCACATGGCAGTGATCAGGTGCTGAGCAGGCGCTGACTGCGTGACTGGCTGCGCTGATCAGGTGCAGCTCTCAGGCATGATCCGTGCCCAGCAGGCAAGAATCAAGCAGCTGAGCAGGCATGAATCCCGCGGCCCAGCTGGCGATTATCAGGCAGCTGAGCAGGCATGAATCCTGGCCCAGCTGGCGATTATCAGGCAGCTGAGCAGGCATGAATCCCGCGGCCCAGCTGGCGATTATCAGGCAGCTGAGCAGGCATGAATCCTGCGGCCCAGCTGGCGATTATCAGGCAGCTGAGCAGGCATGAATCCTGCGGCCCAGCTGGCGATTATCAGGCAGCTGAGCAGGCATGAATCCTGCGGCCCAGCTGGCGATTATCAGGCAGCTGAGCAGGCATGAATCCTGCCCCAGCTGGCGATTATCAGGCAGCTGAGCAGGCATGAATCCTGCGGCCCAGCTGGCGGTCAGGCAGCTGAGCAGGCATGAATCCCGCGGCCCAGCTGGCGATTATCAGGCAGCTGAGCAGGCATGAATCCTGCGGCCCAGCTGGCGATTATCAGGCAGCTGAGCAGGCATGAATCCTGCGGCCCAGCTGGCGATTATCAGGCGGCGCTGATCCCGCACTCCAGCAGGCACTGATCAGTGCCTGTCATGCAGTGATCAGGTGACTGAGAGGCGCTGATCTGTGACTGCTCATGTGCTGATCAGGTAGCTCTCCTGCACGGATCATGTGCCTCAGCAGAATCAGCAGCTGAGCAGGCATGAATCCTGCGGCCCAGCTGGCGATTATCAGGCAGCTGAGCAGGCATGAATCCTGCGGCCCAGCTGGCGATTATCAGGCAGCTGAGCAGGCATGAATCCCGCGGCCCAGCTGGCGATTATCAGGCAGCTGAGCAGGCATGAATCCCGCGGCCCAGCTGGCGATTATCAGGCAGCTGAGCAGGCATGAATCCTGCGGCCCAGCTGGCGATTATCAGGCAGCTGAGCAGGCATGAATCCTGCGGCCCAGCTGGCGTTATCAGGCAGCTGAGCAGGCATGAATCCTGCGGCCCAGCTGGCGATTATCAGGCAGCTGAGCAGGCATGAATCCTGCGGCCCAGCTGGCGGTTATCAGGCAGCTGAGCAGGCATGAATCCTGCGGCCCAGCTGGCGATTATCAGGCAGCTGAGCAGGCATGAATCCTGCGGCCCAGCTGGCGATTATCAGGCAGCTGAGCAGGCGCTGATCCCCACGCTCAGCAGGCACTGATCACGTGCCTGTCATGCAGTGATCAGGTGACTGAGAGGCGCTGATCATGTGACTGCTCATGTGCTGATCAGGTAGCTCTCCTGCACGGATCATGTTCAGCAGGCAAGAATCAAGCAGCTGAGCAGGCATGAATCCTGCGGCCCAGCTGGCGATTATCAGGCAGCTGAGCAGGCATGAATCCTGCGGCCCAGCTGGCGATTATCAGGCAGCTGAGCAGGCATGAATCCCGCGGCCCAGCTGGCGATTATCAGGCAGCTGAGCAGGCATGAATCCTGCGGCCCAGCTGGCGATTATCAGGCAGCTGAGCAGGCATGAATCCTGCGGCCCAGCTGGCGATTATCAGGCAGCTGAGCAGGCATGAATCCTGCGGCCCAGCTGGCGGTTATCAGGCAGCTGAGCAGGCATGAATCCTGCGGCCCAGCCAGCGCCCAGCTGGCTTATCAGGCAGCTGAGCAGGCATGAATCCTGCGGCCCAGCTGGCGATTATCAGGCAGCTGAGCAGGCATGAATCCTGCGGCCCAGCTGGCGATTATCAGGCAGCTGAGCAGGCATGAATCCTGCGGCCCAGCTGGCGGTTATCAGGCAGCTGAGCAGGCATGAATCCTGCGGCCCAGCTGGCGATTATCAGGCAGCTGAGCAGGCATGAATCCTGCGGCCCAGCTGGCGATTATCAGGCAGCTGAGCAGGCTGATCCCGCCCTCAGCAGGCACTGATCACGTGCCTGTCATGCAGTGATCAGGTGACTGAGAGGCGCTGATCATGTGACTGCTCATGTGCTGATCAGGCAGCTCAGCAGGCACGGATCATGTGCCTCAGCAGGCAAGAATCAGCAGCTGAGCAGGCATGAATCCTGCGGCCCAGCTGGCGATTATCAGGCAGCTGAGCAGGCATGAATCCTGCGGCCCAGCTGGCGATTATCAGGCAGCTGAGCAGGCATGAATCCTGCGGCCCAGCTGGCGATTATCAGGCAGCTGAGCAGGCATATCCGGCCCAGCTGGCGATTATCAGGCAGCTGAGCAGGCATGAATCCTGCGGCCCAGCTGGCGTTATCAGGCAGCTGAGCAGGCATGAATCCTGCGGCCCAGCTGGCGATTATCAGGCAGCTGAGCAGGCATGAATCCTGCGGCCCAGCTGGCGATTATCAGGCAGCTGAGCAGGCATGAATCCTGCGGCCCAGCTGGCGATTATCAGGCAGCTGAGCAGGCATGAATCCTGCGGCCCAGCTGGCGGTTATCAGGCAGCTGAGCAGGCATGAATCCTGCGGCCCAGCTGGCGATTATCAGGCAGCTGAGCAGGCATGAATCCTGCGGCCCAGCTGGCGGTTATCAGGCAGCTGAGCAGGCATGAATCCTGCGGCCCAGCTGGCGTTATCAGGCAGCTGAGCAGGCATGAATCCTGCGGCCCAGCTGGCGATTATCAGGCAGCTGAGCAGGCATGAATCCTGCGGCCCAGCTGGCGATTATCAGGCAGCTGAGCAGGCATGAATCCTGCGGCCCAGCTGGCGTTATCAGGCAGCTGAGCAGGCATGAATCCTGCGGCCCAGCTGGGTTATCAGGCAGCTGAGCAGGCATGAATCCTGCGGCCCAGCTGGCGATTATCAGGCAGCTGAGCAGGCATGAATCCTGCGGCCCAGCTGGCGATTATCAGGCAGCTGAGCAGGCGCTGATCCCGCACCCAGCAGGCACTGATCACGTGCCTGTCATGCAGTGATCAGGTGACTGAGAGGCGCTGATCATGTGACTGCTCATGTGCTGATCAGGTAGCTCTCCTGCACGGATCATGTGCCTCAGCAGGCAAGAATCAAGCAGCTGAGCAGGCATGAATCCTGCGGCCCAGCTGGCGATTATCAGGCAGCTGAGCAGGCATGAATCCTGCGGCCCAGCTGGCGATTATCAGGCAGCTGAGCAGGCATGAATCCTGCGGCCCAGCTGGCGATTATCAGGCAGCTGAGCAGGCATGAATCCTGCGGCCCAGCTGGCGATTATCAGGCAGCTGAGCAGGCATGAATCCTGCGGCCCAGCTGGCGATTATCAGGCAGCTGAGCAGGCATGAATCCTGCGGCCCAGCTGGCGATTATCAGGCAGCTGAGCAGGCATGAATCCTGCGGCCCAGCTGGGGTTATCAGGCAGGAGGCATGAATCCTGCGGCCCAGCTGGGATTATCAGGCAGCTGAGCAGGCATGAATCCTGCGGCCCAGCTGGCGATTATCAGGCAGCTGAGCAGGCATGAATCCTGCGGCCCAGCTGGCGGTTATCAGGCAGCTGAGCAGGCATGAATCCTGCGGCCCAGCTGACGGTTATCAGGCAGCTGAGCAGGCATGAATCCTGCGGCCCAGCTGGCGATTATCAGGCAGCTGAGCAGGCATGAATCCTGCGGCCCAGCTGGCGATTATCAGGCAGCTGAGCAGGCGCTGATCCGCACCTCAGCAGGCACTGATCACGTGCCTGTCATGCAGTGATCAGGGTGACTGAGCAGGCATGATCATGTGACTGCTGTGCTGATCAGGTAGCTCTCCTGCACGGATCATGCCTCAGCAGGCAAGAATCAGGCAGCTGAGCAGGCATGAATCCTGCGGCCCAGCTGGCGATTATCAGGCAGCTGAGCAGGCATGAATCCTGCGGCCCAGCTGGCGATTATCAGGCAGCTGAGCAGGCATGAATCCTGCGGCCCAGCTGGCGATTATCAGGCAGCTGAGCAGGCATGAATCCTGCGGCCCAGCTGGCGATTATCAGGCAGCTGAGCAGGCATGAAACCTGCAGGCCCAGCTGGCGGTTTTCAGGCAGCTGAGCAGGCATGAATCCTGCGGCCCAGCTGGCGATTATCAGGCAGCTGAGCAGGCATGAATCCTGCGGCCCAGCTGGCGGTTATCAGGCAGCTGAGCAGGCATGAATCCTGCGGCCCAGCTGGCGGTTATCAGGCAGCTGAGCAGGCATGAATCCCGGCCCAGCTGGCGATTATCAGGCAGCTGAGCAGGCATGAATCCTGCGGCCCAGCTGGCGTTATCAGGCAGCTGAGCAGGCATGAATCCCGCGGCCCAGCTGGCGATTATCAGGCAGCTGAGCAGGCATGAATCCTGCGGCCCAGCTGGCGATTATCAGGCAGCTGAGCAGGCATGAATCCTGCGGCCCAGCTGGCGATTATCAGGCAGCTGAGCAGGCATGAACCCTGCGGCCCAGCTGGGTTATCAGGCAGCTGAGCAGGCATGAATCCTGCGGCCCAGCTGGCGATTATCAGGCAGCTGAGCAGGCATGAATCCTGCGGCCCAGCTGGCGATTATCAGGCAGCTGAGCAGGCGCTGATCCCGCACCTCAGCAGGTACTGATCACGTGCCTGTCATGCAGTGATCAGGTGACTGAGAGGCGCTGATCATGTGACTGCTCATGTGCTGATCAGGTAGCTCTCCTGCACGGATCATGTGCCTCAGCAGGCAAGAATCAAGCAGCTGAGCAGGCATGAATCCTGCGGCCCAGCTGGCGATTATCAGGCAGCTGAGCAGGCATGAATCCTGCGGCCCAGTTGGCGATTATCAGGCAGCTGAGCAGGCAAGAATCCAGCGGCCCAGCTGGCGATTATCAGGCAGCTGAGCAGGCATGAATCCTGCGGCCCAGCTGGCGGTTATCAGGAAGCTGAGCAGGCATGAATCCAGCTGCCCAGCTGGCGATTATCAGGCAGCTGAGAAGGCATGAATCATGCGGCCCAGCTGGCGTTATCAGGCAGCTGAGCAGGCATGAATCCCGCGGCCCAGCTGGCGATTATCAGGCAGCTGAGCAGGCATGAATCCTGCGGCCCAGCTGGCGTTATCAGGCAGCTGAGCAGGCATGAATCCTGCGGCCCAGCTGGCGATTATCAGGCAGCTGAGCAGGCATGAATCCCGCGGCCCAGCTGGCGGTTATCAGGCAGCTGAGCAGGCATGAATCCTGCGGCAGGCATGAATCCCAGCCCAGCTGGCGGTATCAGGCAGCTGAGCAGGCATGAATCCTGCGGCCCAGCTGGCGATTATCAGGCAGCTGAGCAGGCATGAATCCCGCGGCCCAGCTGGCGATTATCAGGCAGCTGAGCAGGCATGAATCCTGCGGCCCAGCTGGCGATTATCAGGCAGCTGAGCAGGCATGAATCCTGCGGCCCAGCCTGGGTTATCAGGCAGCTGAGCAGGCATGAATCCCGCGGCCCAGCTGTTATCAGGCAGCTGAGCAGGCATGAATCCTGCGGCCCAGCTGGCTCAGGCAGCTGAGCAGGCATGAATCCTGCGGCCCAGCTGGCGATTATCAGGCAGCTGAGCAGGCATGAATCCTGCGGCCCAGCTGGCGATTATCAGGCAGCTGAGCAGGCGCTGATCCCGCACCTCAGCAGGCACTGATCACGTGCCTGTCATGCAGTGATCAGGTGACTGAGAGGCGCTGATCATGTGACTGCTCATGTGCTGATCAGGTAGCTCTGCACGGATCATGTGCCCCAGCAGGCAAGAATCAGGCAGCTGAGCAGGCATGAATCCTGCGGCCCAGCTGGCGATTATCAGGCAGCTGAGCAGGCATGAATCCTGCTGCCCAGCTGGCGATTATCAGGCAGCTGAGCAGGCATGAATCCTGCGGCCCAGCTGGCGATTATCAGGCAGCTGAGCAGGCATGAATCCTGCGGCCCAGCTGGCGATTATCAGGCAGCTGAGCAGGCATGAATCCTGCGGCCCAGCTGGCGATTATCAGGCAGCTGAGCAGGCATGAACTGCGGCCCAGCTGGCGGTTATCAGGCTCCTGCGGCCCAGCTGGCGATTATCAGGCAGCTGAGCAGGCATGAATCCTGCGGCCCAGCTGGCGGTTATCAGGCAGCTGAGCAGGCATGAATCCTGCGGCCCAGCTGGCGATTATCAGGCAGCTGAGCAGGCATGAATCCTGCGGCCCAGCTGGCGATTATCAGGCAGCTGAGCAGGCATGAATCCTGCGGCCCAGCTGGCGATTATCAGGCAGCTGAGCAGGCGCTGATCCCGCACCTCAGCAGGCACTGATCACGTGCCTGTCATGCAGTGATCAGGTGACTGAGAGGCGCTGACCATGTGACTGCTCATGTGCTGATCAGGTAGCTCCTGCACGGATCATGTGCCTCAGCAGGCAAGAATCAAGCAGCTGAGCAGGCATGAACCCCGGCCCAGCATCAGGCAGCTGAGCAGGCATCCTGCGGCCCAGCTAGGATTATCAGGCAGCTGAGCAGGCATGAATCCTGCGGCCCAGCTGGCGGTTATCAGGCAGCTGAGCAGGCATGAATCCTGCAGCCCAGCTGGGTTATCAGGCAGCTGAGCAGGGATGAATCCTGCGGCCCAGCTGGCGTTATCAGGCAGCTGAGCAGGCATGAATCCTGCGGCCCAGCTGGCGATTATCAGGCAGCTGAGCAGGCATGAATCCTGCCCTTATCAGGCAGCTGAGCAGGCAGCAGCATCCTGCACCTCAGCAGGCACTGATCACGCGCCTGTCATGCAGTGATCAGGTGACTGAGAGGCGCTGATCATGTGACTGCTCATGTGCTGATCAGGTAGCTCCTGCACGGATCATGTGCCTCAGCAGGCAAGAATCAGCAGCTGAGCAGGCATGAATCCTGCGGCCCAGCTGGCGATTATCAGGCAGCTGAGCAGGGCTGTGAAGGCAGCTGCACAGAGCAGGCCTGTCATGCAGTGATCAGGTAACTGAGAGGCGCTGATCATGTGACTGCTCATGTGCTGATGCAGGGGTAGCCTCTGCACGGCTGTGCCTAGCTGGCGAGAATCAGGCAGCTGAGCAGGCATGAATCCTGCGGCCCAGCTGGCGATTATCAGGCAGCTGAGCAGGCATGAATCCTGCGGCCTAGCTGGCGGTTATCAGGCAGCTGAGCAGGCATGAATCCTGCGGCCCAGCTGGCAGCTGATTATCAGGCAGCTGAGCAGGCATGAATCCTGCGGCCCAGCTGGCGATTATCAGGCAGCTGAGCAGGCATGAATCCTGCAGCCGAGCTGGCGATTATCAGGCAGCTGAGCAGGCATGAATCCTGAGGCCCAGCTGTCGGTTATCAGGCAGCTGAGCAGGCATGAATCCTGCCCAGCTGGCGATTATCAGGCAGCTGAGCAGGCATGAATCCTGCGGCCCAGCTGGCGATTATCAGGCAGCTGAGCAGGCATGAATCCTGCCCAGCTGGCGGTTATCAGGCAGCTGAGCAGGCATGAATCCTGCTGCCCAGCTTGGCGTTATCAGGCAGCTGAGCAGGCATGAATCCCGCGGCCCAGCTGGCGGTTATCAGGCAGCTGAGCAGGCATGAATCCCGCGGCCCAGCTGGCGATTATCAGGCAGCTGAGCAGGCATGAATCCTGCGGCCCAGCTGGCGATTATCAGGCAGCTGAGCAGGCATGAATCCTATGGCCCAGCTGGCGGTTATCAGGCAGCTGAGCAGGCATGAATCCCGCGGCCCAGCTGGCGGTTATCAGGCAGCTGAGCAGGCATGAATCCTGCGGCCCAGCTGGCGATTATCAGGCAGCTGAGCAGGCGCTGATCCCGCACTCAGCAGGCACTGATCACGCGCCTGTCATGCAGTAATCAGGTGACTGAGAGGCGCTGATCATGTGACTGCTCATGTGCTGATCAGGTAGCTCTCCTGCACGGTTCATGTGCCCCAGCAGGCAAGAATCAAGCAGCTGAGCAGGCATGAATCCTGCGGCCCAACTGGTGATTATCAGGCAGCTGAGCAGGCATGAATCCTGCGGCCCAGCTGGCGATTAGGCAGCTGAGCAGGCGTGAATCCTGCGGCACAGCTGGCGATTATCAGGCAGCTGAGCAGGCATGAATCCTGCGGCCCAGCTGGCGATTATCAGGCAGCTGAGCAGGCATGAATCCCGCGGCCCAGCTGGCGATTATCAGGCAGCTGAGCAGGCATGAATCCTCCAGCTGGGGTTATCAGGCAGCTGAGCAGGCATGAAACCTGCGGCCCAGCTGGAGAGCATTAGGCAGCTGAGCAGGCATGAATCCTGCGGCCCAGCTGGCGGTTATCAGGCAGCTGAGCAGGCATGAATCCTGCTGCCCAGCTGGCGATTAACAGGCAGCTGAGCAGGCATGAATCCTCAGCTGGCGATATCAGGCAGCTGAGCAGGCATGAATCCTGCGGCCCAGCTGGCGGTTATCAGGCAGCTGAGCAGGCATGAATCCTGCGGCCCAGCTGGCGGTATCAGGCAGCTGAGCAGGCATGAATCCCGCGGCCCAGCTGGCGGTTATCAGGCAGCTGAGCAGGCGCTGATCCCGCACTCAGCTGGCACTGATCACGTGCCTGGCAGGCAGTGATCAATGACTTAGCGGCCAATGTGACTGCTCATGCGCTGATCAGGTAGCTCTGCAAGGTCGCAGCTGAGCAGGCATGAATCCCGGCCCAGCTGCGATTATCAGGCAGCTGAGCAGGCATGAATCCCACGGCCCAGCTGGCGATTATCAGGCAGCTGAGCAGGCATGAATCCTGCGGCCCAGCTGGCAAGTATCAGGCAGCTGAGCAGGCATGAATCCTGCGGCCCAGCTGGGGTTATCAGGCAGCTGAGTAGGCATGAATCCTGCGGCCCAGCTGGCGATTATCAGGCAGCTGAGCAGGCATGAATCCCACGGCCCAGCTGGCGGCTATCAGGCAGCTGAGCAGGCATGAATCCTGCGGCCCAGCTGGCGGAGATCAGGCAGCTGAGCAGGCATGAATCCTGAGGCCCAGCTGGTGATTATCAGGCAGCTGAGCAGGCATGAATCCCGCGGCCCAGCTGGCGGTGATCAGGCAGCTGAGCAGGCACGAATCATGTGGCCCAGCTGGCGAGTATCTGGCAGCTGAGCAGGCATGAATCCCACGGCCCAGCTGGCGATTATCAGGCAGCTGAGCAGGCATGAATCCTGCGGCCCAGCTGGCGATTATCAGGCAGCTGAGCAGGCGCTGATCCCGCACCCCAGCAGGTAATGATCACGTGCCTGTCATGGTAATCAGGTGACTGAGAGGCGCTGACCATGTGACTGCTCTGCGCTGATCAGGTAGCTCCTGCACGGATCATGTGCCTCAGCAGGCAAGAATCAGGCAGCTGAGCAGGCATGAATCCTGCGGCCCAGCTGGCGATTATCAGGCAGCTGAGCAGGCATGAATCCCGCCAGGATTATCAGGCAGCTGAGCAGGCATGAATCCTCGGCCCAGCTGGCGATTATCAGGCAGCTGAGCAGGCATGAATCCCGCGGCCCAGCTGCCGATTATCAGGCAGCTGAGCAGGCATGAATCCTGCGGCCCAGCTGGCGGTTATCAGGCAGCTGAGCAGGCATGAATCCTGCGGCCCAGCTGGTGGTTATCAGGCAGCTGAGCAGGCATGAATCCTGCAGCCCAGCTGGCGGTTATCAGGCAGCTGAGCAGGCATGAATCCTGCGGCCCAGCTGGCGGTTATCAGGCAGCTGAGCAGGCATGAATCCCCCGGCCCAGCTGGCGGTTATCAGGCAGCTGAGCAGGCATGAATCCCGCGCTCCAGCTGGCGGTTATCAGGCAGCTGAGCAGGCATGAATCCTGCGGCCCAGCTGGCAGTTATCAGGCAGCTGAGCAGGCATGAATCCTGCGGCCCAGCTGGCGGTTATCAGGCAGCTGAGCAGGCATGAATCCTGCGGCCCAGCTGGCGGTTATCAGGCAGCTGAGCAGGCATGAACCCTGCGGCCCAGCTGGCTATCAGGCAGCTGAGCAGGCATGAATCCCGGGGCCCAGCTGGCGGTTATCAGGCAGCTGAGCAGGCATGAATCCTGCGGCCCAGCTGGCGGTTATCAGGCAGCTGAGCAGGCATGAATCCTGGGCCCAGCCAGCTGGCGGTTATCAGGCAGCTGAGCAGGCATGAATCCTGCGGCCCAGCTGGCGATTATCAGGCAGCTGAGCAGGCGCTGATCCCGCACCTCAGCAGGCACTGATCACGTGCCTGTCATGCAGTGATCAGGTGACTGAGAGGCGCTGACCATGTGACTGCTCATGTGCTGATCAGGCAGCTCTCCTGCACGGATCATGTGCCTCAGCAGGCAAGAATCAAGCAGCTGAGCAGGCATGAATCCTGCGGCCCAGCTGGCGATTATCAGGCAGCTGAGCAGGCATGAACCCCGCGGCCCAGCTGGCGATTATCAGGCAGCTGAGCAGGCATGAATCCTGCGGCCTAGCCAAGGTTATCAGGCAGCTGAGCAGGCATGAATCCTGCGGCCCAGCTGGCGATTATCAGGCAGCTGAGCAGGCATGAATCCCGCGGCCCAGCTGGCTTATCAGGCAGCTGAGCAGGCATGAATCCTGCGGCCCAGCTGGCGATTATCAGGCAGCTGAGCAGGCATGAATCCTGCGGCCCAGCTGGCGGTTATCAGGCAGCTGAGCAGGCATGAATCCTGCGGCCCAGCTGGCGATTATCAGGCAGCTGAGCAGGCATGAATCCCGCGGCCCAGCTGGCGATTATCAGGCAGCTGAGCAGGCATGAATCCTGCGGCCTAGCTGGCGATTATCAGGCAGCTGAGCAGGCATGAATCCCGCGGCCCAGCTGGCGTTATCAGGCAGCTGAGCAGGCATGAATCCTGCGGCCCAGCTGGCGATTATCAGGCAGCTGAGCAGGCATGAATCCTGCGGCCCAGCTGGCGGTTATCAGGCAGCTGAGCAGGCATGAATCCTGCCGCCCAGCTGGCGGATATCAGGCAGCTGAGCAGGCATGAATCCTGCGGCCCAGCTGGCGGTTATCAGGCAGCTGAGCAGGCATGAATCCTGCGGCCCAGCTGGCGATTATCAGCTGAGCAGGCGTGAATCCCGGCCCAGCTGGCGATTATCAGGCAGCTGAGCAGGCATGAATCCTGCGGCCCAGCTGGCGATCAGGCAGCTGAGCAGGCATGAATCCCGCGGCCCAGCTGGCGGTTATCAGGCAGCCGAGCAGGCATGAATCCTGCGGCCCAGCAGGGGTGATCAGGCAGCTGAGCTGCTAACCAGCAGCTGAGCAGGCATGAATCCTGCGCCCAGCCATGCCAGGCTGCAGGCACTGATCACGTACCTGTCATGCAGTGATCAGTGACTGAGAGCAGGCTGATCATGCACTGCTCATGCTGATCAGGCAGCTCTGCACGGCTCATGTGCCCAGCAGGCAAGAATCAGGGAGCTGAGCAGGCATGAATCCTGCGGCCCAGCTGGCGGTTATCAGGCAGCTGAGCAGGCATGAATCCTGCGGCCCAGCTGGCGATTATCAGGCAGCTGAGCAGGCATGAATCCCGTGCCCAGCTGGCAATTATCAAGCAGCTGAGCAGGCATGAATCCGGCGGCCCAGCTGGCGATTATCAGGCAGCTGAGCAGGCATGAATCATGCGGCCCAGCTGGCGATTATCAGGCAGCTGAGCAGGCGCTGATCCCGCACCTCAGCAGGCATATCAGCTGTCATGCAGTGATCAGGTGACTGAGAGGCGGATCATGCGGACTGCTCTGTGCTGATCAGGCAGCCTGCACACCATGTGCCCCAGCAGGCAAGAATCAAGCTGAGCAGGCATGAATCCTGCGGCCCAGCTGGCGATTATCAGGCAGCTGAGCAGGCATGAATCCTGCGGCCCAGCCGGCTATCAGGCAGCTGAGCAGGCATGAATCCCGCGGCCCAGCAGCGGTTATCAGGCAGCTGAGCAGGCATGAATCCTGCGGCCCAGCTGGCGTTATCAGGCAGCTGAGCAGGCATGAATCCTGCGGCCCAGCTGGCGTTATCAGGCAGCTGAGCAGGCATGAATCCTGCGGCCCAGCTGGCGGTTATCAGGCAGCTGAGCAGGCATGAAACCTGCGGCCCAGCTGGCTGTTATCAGGCAGCTGAGCAGGCATGAACCCCGCGGCCCAGCTGGCGATTATCAGGCAGCTGAGCAGGCATGAATCCCGCGGCCCAGCTGGCGGTTATCAGGCAGCTGAGCAGGCATGAATCCTGCGGCCCAGCTGGCGGTTATCAGGCAGCTGAGCAGGCATGAATCCTGCGGCCCAGCTGAGCAGGCATGAATCCCGCGGCCTAGCTGGCGGTTATCAGGCAGCTGAGCAGGCATGAATCCCGCGGCCCAGCTGGCGGTTATCAGGCAGCTGAGCAGGCATGAATCCTGCGGCCCAGCTGGCGATCATCAGGCAGCTGAGCAGGCATGAATCCTGCGGCCCAGCTGGCGATCATCAGGCAGCTGAGCAGGCATGAATCCGGCGGCCCAGCTGGCGATTATCAGGCAGCTGAGCAGGCATGAATCCTGCGGCCCAGCTGGCGATTATCAGGCAGCTGAGCAGGCATGAATCCTGCGGCCCAGCTGGCGATTATCAGGCAGCTGAGCAGGCGCTGATCCCGCACCTCAGCAGGCACTGATCACGTGCCTGTCATGCAGTGATCAGGTGACTGAGAGGCGCTGATCATGCGACTGCTCATGTGCTGATCAGGCAGCTCTCCAGCACGAATCATGTGCCTCAGCAGGCAAGAATCAGGCAGCTGAGCAGGCATGAATCCTGCGGCCCAGCTGGCGGATATCAGGCAGCTGAGCAGGCATGAATCCCGCGGCCCAGCTGGCGATTATCAGGCAGCTGAGCAGGCATGAATCCCGCGGCCCAGCTGGCGATTATCAGGCAGCTGAGCAGGCATGAATCCCGCGGCCCAGCTGGCGATTATCAGGCAGCTGAGCAGGCATGAATCCTGCGGCCCAGCGGGCGGTTATCAGGCAGCTGAGCAGGCATGGCAACTGAGCAGGCATGAATCCTGCGGCCCAGCTGGCGGTTATCAGGCAGCTGAGCAGGCATGAATCCTGCGGCCCAGCTGGCGATTATCAGGCAGCTGAGCAGGCATGAATCCTGCGGCCCAGCTGGCGATTATCAGGCAGCTGAGCAGGCATGAATCCTGCGGCCCAGCTGGCGATTATCAGGCAGCTGAGCAGGCATGAATCCTGCGGCCCAGCTGGCGATTATCAGGCAGCTGAGCAGGCATGAATCCTGCGGCCCAGCTGGCGATTATCAGGCAGCTGAGCAGGCATGAATCCTGCGGCCCAGCTGGCATCAGGCAGCTGAGCAGGCATGAATCCCGCGGCCCAGCTGGCGATTATCAGGCAGCTGAGCAGGCATGAATCCTGCGGCCCAGCTGGCGGAGGCAGCTGAGCAGGCATGAATCCTGCGGCCCAGCTGGCGATTATCAGGCAGCTGAGCAGGCATGAATCCTGCGGCCCAGCTGGCGATTATCAGGCAGCTGAGCAGGCATGAATCCTGCGGCCCAGCTGGCGATTATCAGGCAGCTGAGCAGGCATGAATCCTGCGGCCCAGCTGGCGTTATCAGGCAGCTCATGCCCAGCTGGCGGTTATCAGGCAGCTGAGCAGGCATGAATCCCGGCCCAGCTGGCGTTATCAGGCAGCTGAGCAGGCATGAATCCTGCGGCCCAGCTGGCGATTATCAGGCAGCTGAGCAGGCATGAATCCTGCGGCCCAGCTGGCGATTATCAGGCAGCTGAGCAGGCATGAATCCTGCGGCCCAGCTGGCGATTATCAGGCAGGCAGCTGAGCAGGCATGAATCCCGCGGCCCAGCTGGCGA
The DNA here is from genome assembly GCF_032452875.1 of Bos javanicus. Lineage (NCBI taxonomy): Eukaryota > Metazoa > Chordata > Mammalia > Artiodactyla > Bovidae > Bos > Bos javanicus. The sequence goes on along the minus strand of NW_026894115.1, from coordinate 150,527 downwards.
TTATCAGGCAGCTGAGCAGGCGCTGATCCCGCACTCAGCAGGCACTGATCACGTGCCTGTCATGCAGTGATCAGGTGACTGAGAGGCGCTGATCATGTGACTGCTCATGTGCTGATCAGGTAGCCTCCCGCGGATCATGTGCCTCAGCAGGCAAGAATCAAGCAGCTGAGCAGGCATGAATCCTGCGGCCCAGCTGGCGATTATCAGGCAGCTGAGCAGGCATGAACCTATCGGCTGAGCAGGCATGAATCCCGCGGCCCAGCTGGCGGTTATCAGGCAGCTGAGCAGGCATGAATCCCGCGGCCCAGCTGGCGATTATCAGGCAGCTGAGCAGGCATGAATCCTGCGGCCCAGCTGGCGATTATCAGGCAGCTGAGCAGGCATGAATCCCGCGGCCCAGCTGGCGGTTATCAGGCAGCTGAGCAGGCATGAATCCCGGCCCAGCTGGCGGTTATCAGGCAGCTGAGCAGGCATGAATCACTGGGCAGCCTGCATGCGACTGCTCTGCGCTGAGCAGGTAGCTCTGAACCATGTGCCCAGCTGGCAGAATCAGGCAGCTGAGCAGGCATGAATCCCGCGGCCCAGCTGGCGATTATCAGGCAGCTGAGCAGGCATGAATCCTGCGGCCCAGCTGGCGATTATCAGGCAGCTGAGCAGGCATGAATCCCGCGGCCCAGCTGGCGATTATCAGGCAGCTGAGCAGGCATGAATCCTGCGGCCCAGCTGGCGGTTATCAGGCAGCTGAGCAGGCATGAATCCTGCGGCCCAGCTGGCGATCAGGCAGCTGAGCAGGCATGAATCCCGCGGCCCAGCTGGCGGTTATCAGGCAGCTGAGCAGGCATGAATCCTGCGGCCCAGCTGGCGATTATCAGGCAGCTGAGCAGGCATGAATCCTGCGGCCCAGCTGGCGATTATCAGGCAGCTGAGCAGGCATGAATCCTGCGGCCCAGCTGGCGGTTATCAGGCAGCTGAGCAGGCATGAATCCCGCGGCCCAGCTGGCGATTATCAGGCAGCTGAGCAGGCATGAATCCCGCGGCCCAGCTGGCGATTATCAGGCAGCTGAGCAGGCATGAATCCCGCGGCCCAGCTGGCGATTATCAGGCAGCTGAGCAGGCATGAATCCTGCGGCCCAGCTGGCGATTATCAGGCAGCTGAGCAGGCATGAATCCTGCGGCCCAGCTGGCGATTATCAGGCAGCTGAGCAGGCGCTGAACCCGCACCTCAGCAGGCACTGATCAGGTGACTGAGAGGCGCTGATCATGTGACTGCTCATGTGCTGATCAGATAGCTCTCCTGCACGGATCATGTGCCTCAGCAGGCAAGAATCAAGCAGCTGAGCAGGCATGAATCCTGCGGCCCAGCTGGCGATTATCAGGCAGCTGAGCAGGCATGAATCCTGCCGCCCAGCTGGCGATTATCAGGCAGCTGAGCAGGCATGAATCCTGCGGCCCAGCTGGCGATTATCAGGCAGCTGAGCAGGCATGAATCCCGCGGCCCAGCTGGCGGTTATCAGGCAGCTGAGCAGGCATGAATCCTGCGGCCCAGCTGGCGATTATCAGGCAGCTGAGCAGGCATGAATCCTGCGGCCCAGCTGGCGATTATCAGGCAGCTGAGCAGGCATGAATCCCGCGGCCCAGCTGGCGGTTATCAGGCAGCTGAGCAGGCATGAATCCTGCGGCCCAGCTGGCGGTTATCAGGCAGCTGAGCAGGCATGAATCCTGCGGCCCAGCTGGCGATTATCAGGCAGCTGAGCAGGCATGAATCCTGCGGCCCAGCTGGCGATTATCAGGCAGCTGAGCAGGCATGAATCCCTCGGCCCAGCTGGCGATTATCAGGCAGCTGAGAAGGCATGAATCCTGCGGCCCAGCTGGCGATTATCAGGCAGCTGAGCAGGCATGAATCCTGCGGCCCAGCTGGCGATTATCAGGCAGCTGAGCAGGCATGAATCCTGCGGCCCAGCTGGCGATTATCAGGCAGCTGAGCAGGCATGAATCCTGCGGCCCAGCTGGCGATTATCAGGCAGCTGAGCAGGCATGAATCCCGCGGCCCAGCTGGCGGTTATCAGGCAGCTGAGCAGGCATGAATCCTGCGGCCCAGCTGGCGATTATCAGGCAGCTGAGCAGGCATGAATCCTGCGGCCCAGCTGGCGATTATCAGGCAGCTGAGCAGGCGCTGATCCCGCACCTCAGCAGGCACTGATCACGTGCCTGTCATGCAGTGATCAGGTGACTGAGAGGCGCTGATCATGTGACTGCTCATGTGCTGATCAGGTAGCTCTCCTGCACGGATCATGTGCCTCAGCAGGCAAGAATCAAGCAGCTGAGCAGGCATGAATCCTGCGGCCCAGCTGGCGATTATCAGGCAGCTGAGCAGGCATGAATCCCGCGGCCCAGCTGGCGATTATCAGGCAGCTGAGCAGGCATGAATCCTGCGGCCCAGCTGGCGATTATCAGGCAGCTGAGCAGGCATGAATCCTGCGGCCCAGCTGGCGATTATCAGGCAGCTGAGCAGGCATGAATCCTGCGGCCCAGCTGGCGATTATCAGGCAGCTGAGCAGGCATGAATCCTGCGGCCCAGCTGGCGATTATCAGGCAGCTGAGCAGGCATGAATCCTGCGGCCCAGCTGGCGATTATCAGGCAGCTGAGCAGGCATGAATCCTGCGGCCCAGCTGGCGATTATCAGGCAGCTGAGCAGGCATGAATCCCGCGGCCCAGCTGGCGATTATCAGGCAGCTGAGCAGGCATGAATCCTGCGGCCCAGCTGGCGATTATCAGGCAGCTGAGCAGGCATGAATCCTGCGGCCCAGCTGGCGGATTATCAGGCAGCTGAGCAGGCATGAATCCTGCGGCCCAGCTGGCGATTATCAGGCAGCTGAGCAGGCATGAATCCTGCGGCCCAGCTGGCGGTTATCAGGCAGCTGAGCAGGCATGAATCCTGCGGCCCAGCTGGCGATTATCAGGCAGCTGAGCAGGCATGAATCCTGCGGCCCAGCTGGCGATTATCAGGCAGCTGAGCAGGCATGAATCCCGGCCCAGCTGGCGGTTATCAGGCAGCTGAGCAGGCATGAATCCTGCGGCCCAGCTGGCGGTTATCAGGCAGCTGAGCAGGCATGAATCCCGGCCCAGCTGATCAGCTAGCCTCCTGCGGCCCAGCTGGCGGTTATCAGGCAGCTGAGCAGGCATGAATCCTGCGGCCCAGCTGGCGATTATCAGGCAGCTGAGCAGGCATGAATCCTGCGGCCCAGCTGGCGATTATCAGGCAGCTGAGCAGGCATGAATCCTGCGGCCCAGCTGGCGATTATCAGGCAGCTGAGCAGGCATGAATCCTGCGGCCCAGCTGGCGATTATCAGGCAGCTGAGCAGGCGCTGATCCCGCACCTCAGCAGGCACTGATCACGTGCCTGTCATGCAGTGATCAGGTGACTGAGAGGCGCTGATCATGTGACTGCTCATGTGCTGATCAGGTAGCCTCCTGCACGGATCATGTGCCTCAGCAGGCAAGAATCAAGCAGCTGAGCAGGCATGAATCCTGCGGCCCAGCTGGCGATTATCAGGCAGCTGAGCAGGCATGAATCCTGCGGCCCAGCTGGCGATTATCAGGCAGCTGAGCAGGCATGAATCCTGCGGCCCAGCTGGCGTTATCAGGCAGCTGAGCAGGCATGAATCCTGCGGCCCAGCTGGCGATTATCAGGCAGCTGAGCAGGCATGAATCCTGCGGCCCAGCTGGCGATTATCAGGCAGCTGAGCAGGCATGAATCCTGCGGCCCAGCTGGCGTTATCAGGCAGCTGAGCAGGCATGAATCCTGCGGCCCAGCTGGCGGTTATCAGGCAGCTGAGCAGGCATGAATCCTGCGGCCCAGCTGGCGATTATCAGGCAGCTGAGCAGGCATGAATCCTGCGGCCCAGCTGGCGATTATCAGGCAGCTGAGCAGGCGCTGATCCCGCACCTCAGCAGGCACTGATCACGTGCCTGTCATGCAGTGATCAGGTGACTGAGAGGCGCTGATCATGTGACTGCTCATGTGCTGATCAGGTAGCTCTCCTGCACGGATCATGTGCCTCAGCAGGCAAGAATCAAGCAGCTGAGCAGGCATGAATCCTGCGGCCCAGCTGGCGATTATCAGGCAGCTGAGCAGGCATGAATCCTGCGGCCCAGCTGGCGATTATCAGGCAGCTGAGCAGGCATGAATCCTGCGGCCCAGCTGGCGATTATCAGGCAGCTGAGCAGGCATGAATCCTGCGGCCCAGCTGGCGGTTATCAGGCAGCTGAGCAGGCATGAATCCTGCGGCCCAGCTGGCGATTATCAGGCAGCTGAGCAGGCATGAATCCTGCGGCCCAGCTGGCGATTATCAGGCAGCTGAGCAGGCATGAATCCTGCGGCCCAGCTGGCGATTATCAGGCAGCTGAGCAGGCATGAATCCCGCGGCCCAGCTGGCGGTTATCAGGCAGCTGAGCAGGCATGAATCCTGCGGCCCAGCTGGCGATTATCAGGCAGCTGAGCAGGCATGAATCCCGCGGCCCAGCTGGCGGTTATCAGGCAGCTGAGCAGGCATGAATCCTGCGGCCCAGCTGGCGGTTATCAGGCAGCTGAGCAGGCATGAATCCTGCGGCCCAGCTGGCGATTATCAGGCAGCTGAGCAGGCATGAATCCTGCGGCCCAGCTGGCGATTATCAGGCAGCTGAGCAGGCGCTGATCCCGCGCCCCAGCAGGCACTGATCACGTGCCTGTCATGCAGTGATCAGGTGACTGAGAGGCGCTGATCATGTGACTGCTCATGTGCTGATCAGGCAGCTCTCCTGCACGGATCATGTGCCCTCAGCAGGCAAGAATCAGGCAGCTGAGCAGGCATGAATCCCGCGGCCCAGCTGGCGATTATCAGGCAGCTGAGCAGGCATGAATCCTGCGGCCCAGCTGGCGATTATCAGGCAGCTGAGCAGGCATGATCCCGCGCCCAGCAGGCTGTTCACTGAGGCTGCCAGCGCGATCAGGCGCTGAGAGGCATGATCCTGCGGCCCGCTGGCGTTATCAGGCAGCTGAGCAGGCAGAATCCTGCGGCCCAGCTGGCGTTATCAGGCAGCTGAGCAGGCATGAATCCTGCGGCCCAGCTGGCGATTATCAGGCAGCTGAGCAGGCATGAATCCTGCGGCCCAGCTGGCGATTATCAGGCAGCTGAGCAGGCATGAATCCCGGCCCAGCTGGCGATTATCAGGCAGCTGAGCAGGCATGAATCCTGCGGCCCAGCTGGCGATTATCAGGCAGCTGAGCAGGCATGAATCCTGCGGCCCAGCTGGCGATTATCAGGCAGCTGAGCAGGCATGAATCCTGCGGCCCAGCTGGCGGTTATCAGGCAGCTGAGCAGGCATGAATCCTGCGGCCCAGCTGGCGATTATCAGGCAGCTGAGCAGGCATGAATCCCGCGGCCCAGCTGGCGATTATCAGGCAGCTGAGCAGGCATGAATCCTGCGGCCCAGCTGGCGAGTTATCAGGCAGCTGAGCAGGCATGAATCCTGCGGCCCAGCTGGCGGTTATCAGGCAGCTGAGCAGGCATGAATCCCGCGGCCCAGCTGGCGATTATCAGGCAGCTGAGCAGGCATGAATCCTGCGGCCCAGCTGGCGGTTATCAGGCAGCTGAGCAGGCATGAATCCTGCGGCCCAGCTGGCGGTCATCAGGCAGCTGAGCAGGCATGAATCCTGCGGCCCAGCTGGCGGTCATCAGGCAGCTGAGCAGGCGCTGATCCCGCACCTCAGCAGGCACTGATCACGTGCCTGTCATGCAGTGATCAGGTGACTGAGAGGCGCTGATCATGTGACTGCTCATGTGCTGATCAGGTAGCTCTCCTGCACGGATCATGTGCCCCAGCAGGCAAGAATCAAGCAGCTGAGCAGGCATGAATCCCGCGGCCCAGCTGGCGATTATCAGGCAGCTGAGCAGGCATGAATCCTGCGGCCCAGCTGGCGATTATCAGGCAGCTGAGCAGGCATGAATCCTGCGGCCCAGCTGGCGATTATCAGGCAGCTGAGCAGGCATGAATCCTGCGGCCCAGCTGGCGATTATCAGGCAGCTGAGCAGGCATGAATCCTGCGGCCCAGCTGGCGACATTATCAGGCAGCTGAGCAGGCATGAATCCTGCGGCCCAGCTGGCGGTTATCAGGCAGCTGAGCAGGCATGAATCCCGGCCCAGCTGGCGGTTATCAGGCAGCTGAGCAGGCATGAATCCTGCGGCCCAGCTGGCGATTATCAGGCAGCTGAGCAGGCATGAATCCTGCGGCCCAGCTGGCGCATTATCAGGCAGCTGAGCAGGCATGAATCCTGCGGCCCAGCTGGCGAATTTCAGGCAGCTGAGCAGGCATGAATCCCCAGCTGGCGATTATCAGCTGAGCAGGCATGAATCCGCCCAGCTGGCGGTTATCAGGCAGCTGAGCAGGCATGAATCCTGCGGCCCAGCTGGCGAGTATCAGGCAGCTGAGCAGGCATGAATCCCTGCGGCCCAGCTGGCGATTATCAGGCAGCTGAGCAGGCATGAATCCCGCGGCCCAGCTGGCGATTATCAGGCAGCTGAGCAGGCATGAATCCCGCGGCCCAGCTGGCGATTATCAGGCAGCTGAGCAGGCATGAATCCTGCGGCCCAGCTGGCGATTATCAGGCAGCTGAGCAGGCATGAATCCTGCGGCCCAGCTGGCGATTATCAGGCAGCTGAGCAGGCATGAATCCTGCGGCCCAGCTGGCGATTATCAGGCAGCTGAGCAGGCATGAATCCTGCGGCCCAGCTGGCGATTATCAGGCAGCTGAGCAGGCATGAATCCCGCGGCCCAGCTGGCGATTATCAGGCAGCTGAGCAGGCATGAATCCCGCGGCCCAGCTGGCGATTATCAGGCAGCTGAGCAGGCATGAATCCCGCGGCCCAGCTGGCGTTATCAGGCAGCTGAGCAGGCATGAATCCTGCGGCCCAGCTGGCGATTATCAGGCAGCTGAGCAGGCATGAATCCTGCGGCCCAGCTGGCGTTATCAGGCAGCTGAGCAGGCATGAATCCCGCGGCCCAGCTGGCGATTATCAGGCAGCTGAGCAGGCATGAATCCTGCGGCCCAGCTGGCGATTATCAGGCAGCTGAGCAGGCATGAATCCTGCGGCCCAGCTGGCGGTTATCAGGCAGCTGAGCAGGCATGAATCCTGCGGCCCAGCTGGCGATTATCAGGCAGCTGAGCAGGCATGAATCCTGCGGCCCAGCTGGCGATTATCAGGCAGCTGAGCAGGCGCTGATCCCGCACCTCAGCAGGCACTGATCACGTGCCTGTCATGCAGTGATCAGGTGACTGAGAGGCGCTGATCATGTGACTGCTCATGTGCTGATCAGGTAGCTCTCTGCACGGATCATGTGCCTCAGCAGGCAAGAATCAGGCAGCTGAGCAGGCATGAATCCTGCGGCCCAGCTGGCGATTATCAGGCAGCTGAGCAGGCATGAATCCTGCGGCCCAGCTGGCGATTATCAGGCAGCTGAGCAGGCATGAATCCCGCGGCCCAGCTGGCGATTATCAGGCAGCTGAGCAGGCATGAATCCTGCGGCCCAGCTGGCGATTATCAGGCAGCTGAGCAGGCATGAATCCTGAGCTGTTATCAGGCAGCTGAGCAGGCATGAATCCTGCGGCCCAGCTGGCGATTATCAGGCAGCTGAGCAGGCATGAATCCCGCGGCCCAGCTGGCGGTTATCAGGCAGCTGAGCAGGCATGAATCCCGGCCATGCCATCAGGCAGCTGAGCAGGCATGAACCCAAGGATCAGGCAGCTGAGCAGGCATGAATCCTGCGGCCCAGCTGGCGATTATCAGGCAGCTGAGCAGGCATGAATCCTGCGGCCCAGCTGGCGATTATCAGGCAGCTGAGCAGGCGCTGATCCCGCACCTCAGCAGGCACTGATCACGTGCCTGTCATGCAGTGATCAGGTGACTGAGAGGCGCTGATCATGTGACTGCTCATGTGCTGATCAGGTAGCTCTCCTGCACGGATCATGTGCCTCAGCAGGCAAGAATCAAGCAGCTGAGCAGGCATGAATCCCGCGGCCCAGCTGGCGATTATCAGGCAGCTGAGCAGGCATGAATCCTGCGGCCCAGCTGGCGATTATCAGGCAGCTGAGCAGGCATGAATCCCGCGGCCCAGCTGGCGATTATCAGGCAGCTGAGCAGGCATGAATCCTGCGGCCCAGCTGGCGATTATCAGGCAGCTGAGCAGGCATGAATCCTGCGGCCCAGCTGGCGATTATCAGGCAGCTGAGCAGGCATGAATCCCGCGGCCCAGCTGGCGATTATCAGGCAGCTGAGCAGGCATGAATCCTGCGGCCCAGCTGGCGATTATCAGGCAGCTGAGCAGGCATGAATCCCGCGGCCCAGCTGGCGATTATCAGGCAGCTGAGCAGGCATGAATCCTGCGGCCCAGCTGGCGATTATCAGGCAGCTGAGCAGGCATGAATCCTGCGGCCCAGCTGGCGATTATCAGGCAGCTGAGCAGGCATGAATCCTGCGGCCCAGCTGGCGATTATCAGGCAGCTGAGCAGGCATGAATCCCGCGGCCCAGCTGGCGATTATCAGGCAGCTGAGCAGGCATGAATCCCGCGGCCCAGCTGGCGATTATCAGGCAGCTGAGCAGGCATGAATCCTGCGGCCCAGCTGGCGATTATCAGGCAGCTGAGCAGGCATGAATCCTGCGGCCCAGCTGGCGATTATCAGGCAGCTGAGCAGGCATGAATCCTGCGGCCCAGCTGGCGATTATCAGGCAGCTGAGCAGGCATGAATCCCGCGGCCCAGCTGGCGGTTATCAGGCAGCTGAGCAGGCATGAATCCCGCGGCCCAGCTGGCGATTATCAGGCAGCTGAGCAGGCATGAATCCTGCGGCCCAGCTGGCGATTATCAGGCAGCTGAGCAGGCATGAATCCTGCGGCCCAGCTGGCGATTATCAGGCAGCTGAGCAGGCATGAATCCCGCGGCCCAGCTGGCGATTATCAGGCAGCTGAGCAGGCATGAATCCTGCGGCCCAGCTGGCGATTATCAGGCAGCTGAGCAGGCATGAATCCCGCGGCCCAGCTGGCGATTATCAGGCAGCTGAGCAGGCATGAATCCTGCGGCCCAGCTGGCGATTATCAGGCAGCTGAGCAGGCATGAATCCTGCGGCCCAGCTGGCGATTATCAGGCAGCTGAGCAGGCATGAATCCTGCGGCCCAGCTGGCGATTATCAGGCAGCTGAGCAGGCATGAATCCTGCGGCCCAGCTGGCGATTATCAGGCAGCTGAGCAGGCATGAATCCTGCGGCCCAGCTGGCGATTATCAGGCAGCTGAGCAGGCATGAATCCCGCGGCCCAGCTGGCGATTATCAGGCAGCTGAGCAGGCATGAATCCTGCGGCCCAGCTGGCGATTATCAGGCAGCTGAGCAGGCGCTGATCCCGCACCTCAGCAGGCACTGATCACGTGCCTGTCATGCAGTGATCAGGTGACTGAGAGGCGCTGATCATGTGACTGCTCATGTGCTGATCAGGTAGCTCTCCTGCACGGATCATGTGCCTCAGCAGGCAAGAATCAAGCAGCTGAGCAGGCATGAATCCTGCGGCCCAGCTGGCGATTATCAGGCAGCTGAGCAGGCATGAATCCTGCGGCCCAGCTGGCGATTATCAGGCAGCTGAGCAGGCATGAATCCTGCGGCCCAGCTGGCGATTATCAGGCAGCTGAGCAGGCATGAATCCTGCGGCCCAGCTGGCGATTATCAGGCAGCTGAGCAGGCATGAATCCTGCGGCCCAGCTGGCGATTATCAGGCAGCTGAGCAGGCATGAATCCTGCGGCCCAGCTGGCGATTATCAGGCAGCTGAGCAGGCATGAATCCCGGCCCAGCTGGCGTTATCAGGCAGCTGAGCAGGCATGAATCCTGCGGCCCAGCTGGCGATTATCAGGCAGCTGAGCAGGCATGAATCCTGCGGCCCAGCTGGCGATTATCAGGCAGCTGAGCAGGCATGAATCCTGCGGCCCAGCTGGCGATTATCAGGCAGCTGAGCAGGCATGAATCCTGCGGCCCAGCTGGCGATTATCAGGCAGCTGAGCAGGCGCTGATCCCGCACCAGCAGGCACTGATCACGTGCCTGTCATGCAGTGATCAGGTGACTGAGAGGCGCTGATCATGTGACTGCTCATGCGCTGATCAGGTAGCTCCTGCACGGATCTGTGCCTCAGCAGGCAAGAATCAGGCAGCTGAGCAGGCATGAATCCCGCGGCCCAGCTGGCGATTATCAGGCAGCTGAGCAGGCATGAATCCTGCGGCCCAGCTGGCGATTATCAGGCAGCTGAGCAGGCATGAATCCTGCGGCCCAGCTGGCGATTATCAGGCAGCTGAGCAGGCATGAATCCTGCGGCCCAGCTGGCGATTATCAGGCAGCTGAGCAGGCATGAATCCTGCGGCCCAGCTGGCGATTATCAGGCAGCTGAGCAGGCGCTGATCCCGCACCTCAGCAGGCACTGATCAGGTGCCTGTCATGCAGTGATCAGGTGACTGAGAGGCGCTGATCATGTGACTGCTCATGTGCTGATCAGGTAGCTCTCCTGCACGGATCATGTGCCTCAGCAGGCAAGAATCAAGCAGCTGAGCAGGCATGAATCCTGCGGCCCAGCTGGCGATTATCAGGCAGCTGAGCAGGCATGAATCCCGCGGCCCAGCTGGCGATTATCAGGCAGCTGAGCAGGCATGAATCCTGCGGCCCAGCTGGCGGTTATCAGGCAGCTGAGCAGGCATGAATCCTGCGGCCCAGCTGGCGATTATCAGGCAGCTGAGCAGGCATGAATCCTGCGGCCCAGCTGGCGATTATCAGGCAGCTGAGCAGGCATGAATCCTGCGGCCCAGCTGGCGATTATCAGGCAGCTGAGCAGGCATGAATCCTGCGGCCCAGCTGGCGGTTATCAGGCAGCTGAGCAGGCATGAATCCTGCGGCCCAGCTGGCGATTATCAGGCAGCTGAGCAGGCATGAATCCCGCGGCCCAGCTGGCGGTTATCAGGCAGCTGAGCAGGCATGAATCCTGCGGCCCAGCTGGCGGTTATCAGGCAGCTGAGCAGGCATGAATCCTGCGGCCCAGCTGGCGATTATCAGGCAGCTGAGCAGGCATGAATCCTGCGGCCCAGCTGGCGGTTATCAGGCAGCTGAGCAGGCATGAATCCTGCGGCCCAGCTGGCGATTATCAGGCAGCTGAGCAGGCATGAATCCTGCGGCCCAGCTGGCGGTTATCACAGGCAGCTGAGCAGGCATGAATCCTGCGGCCCAGCTCGCGCTTATCAGGCAGCTGAGCAGGCATGAATCCCGCGGCCCAGCTGGCGGTTATCAGGCAGCTGAGCAGGCATGAATCCTGCGGCCCAGCTGGCGGTTATCAGGCAGCTGAGCAGGCATGAATCCTGCGGCCCAGCTGGCGATTATCAGGCAGCTGAGCAGGCGCTGATCCCGCACCTCAGCAGGCACTGATCACGTGCCTGTCATGCAGTGATCAGGTGACTGAGAGGCGCTGATCATGTGACTGCTCATGTGCTGATCAGGTAGCTCTCCTGCACGGATCATGTGCCTCAGCAGGCAAGAATCAAGCAGCTGAGCAGGCATGAATCCTGCGGCCCAGCTGGCGATTATCAGGCAGCTGAGCAGGCATGAGTCCTGCGGCCCAGCTGGCGATTATCAGGCAGCTGAGCAGGCATGAATCCCGCGGCCCAGCTGGCGATTATCAGGCAGCTGAGCAGGCATGAATCCTGCGGCCCAGCTGGCGGTTATCAGGCAGCTGAGCAGGCATAAATCCTGCGGCCCAGCTGGCGATTATCAGGCAGCTGAGCAGGCATGAATCCTGCGGCCCAGCTGGCGATTATCAGGCAGCTGTGCAGGCATGAATCCTGCGGCCCAGCTGGCGATTATCAGGCAGCTGAGCAGGCATGAATCCTGCGGCCCAGCTGGCGATTATCAGGCAGCTGAGCAGGCATGAATCCTGCGGCCCAGCTGGCGGTTATCAGGCAGCTGAGCAGGCATGAATCCTGCGGCCCAGCTGGCGATTATCAGGCAGCTGAGCAGGCATGAATCCTGCGGCCCAGCTGGCGATTATCAGGCAGCTGAGCAGGCATGAATCCTGCGGCCCAGCTGGCGATTATCAGGCAGCTGAGCAGGCATGAATCCTGCGGCCCAGCTGGCGATTATCAGGCAGCTGAGCAGGCATGAATCCTGCGGCCTAGCTGGCGATTATCAGGCAGCTGAGCAGGCATGAATCCTGCGGCCCAGCTGGCGTGATCAGGCAGCTGAGCAGGCATGAAGGCCTGCGGCCCAGCTGGCGATTATCAGGCAGCTGAGCAGGCATGAATCCTGCGGCCCAGCTGGCGATTATCAGGCAGCTGAGCAGGCATGAATCCTGCGGCCCAGCTGGCGATTATCAGGCAGCTGAGCAGGCATGAATCCTGCGGCCCAGCTGGCGATTATCAGGCAGCTGAGCAGGCATGAATCCTGCGGCCCAGCTGGCGATTATCAGGCAGCTGAGCAGGCATGAATCCTGCGGCCCAGCTGGCGATTATCAGGCAGCTGAGCAGGCATGAATCCTGCGGCCCAGCTGGCGATTATCAGGCAGCTGAGCAGGCATGAATCCTGCGGCCCAGCTGGCGATTATCAGGCAGCTGAGCAGGCATGAATCCTGCGGCCCAGCTGGCGATTATCAGGCAGCTGAGCAGGCATGAATCCTGCGGCCCAGCTGGCGATTATCAGGCAGCTGAGCAGGCATGAATCCTGCGGCCCAGCTGGCGATTATCAGGCAGCTGAGCAGGCATGAATCCTGCGGCCCAGCTGGCGATTATCAGGCAGCTGAGCAGGCATGAATCCTGCGGCCCAGCTGGCGATTATCAGGCAGCTGAGCAGGCATGAATCCCGCGGCCCAGCTGGCGATTATCAGGCAGCTGAGCAGGCATGAATCCTGCGGCCCAGCTGGCGATTATCAGGCAGCTGAGCAGGCATGAATCCTGCGGCCCAGCTGGCGATTATCAGGCAGCTGAGCAGGCATGAATCCTGCGGCCCAGCTGGCGATTATCAGGCAGCTGAGCAGGCATGAATCCCGCGGCCCAGCTGGCGATTATCAGGCAGCTGAGCAGGCATGAATCCTGCGGCCCAGCTGGCGATTATCAGGCAGCTGAGCAGGCATGAATCCTGCGGCCCAGCTGGCGATTATCAGGCAGCTGAGCAGGCATGAATCCTGCGGCCCAGCTGGCGATTATCAGGCAGCTGAGCAGGCATGAATCCCGCGGCCCAGCTGGCGATTATCAGGCAGCTGAGCAGGCATGAATCCTGCGGCCCAGCTGGCGATTATCAGGCAGCTGAGCAGGCATGAATCCCGCGGCCCAGCTGGCGATTATCAGGCAGCTGAGCAGGCATGAATCCCGCGGCCCAGCTGGCGATTATCAGGCAGCTGAGCAGGCATGAATCCCGCGGCCCAGCTGGCGATTATCAGGCAGCTGAGCAGGCATGAATCCTGCGGCCCAGCTGGCGATTATCAGGCAGCTGAGCAGGCATGAATCCTGCGGCCCAGCTGGCGATTATCAGGCAGCTGAGCAGGCATGAATCCTGCGGCCCAGCTGGCGTTATCAGGCAGCTGAGCAGGCATGAATCCTGCGGCCCAGCTGGCGATTATCAGGCAGCTGAGCAGGCATGAATCCCGCGGCCCAGCTGGCGATTATCAGGCAGCTGAGCAGGCATGAATCCTGCGGCCCAGCTGGCGATTATCAGGCAGCTGAGCAGGCGCTGATCCCGCACCTCAGCAGGCACTGATCACGTGCCTGTCATGCAGTGATCAGGTGACTGAGAGGCGCTGATCATGTGACTGCTCATGTGCTGATCAGGTAGCTCTCCTGCACGGATCATGTGCCTCAGCAGGCAAGAATCAAGCAGCTGAGCAGGCATGAATCCCGCGGCCCAGCTGGCGATTATCAGGCAGCTGAGCAGGCATGAATCCCGCGGCCCAGCTGGCGATTATCAGGCAGCTGAGCAGGCATGAATCCTGCGGCCCAGCTGGCGATTATCAGGCAGCTGAGCAGGCATGAATCCTGCGGCCCAGCTGGCGATTATCAGGCAGCTGAGCAGGCATGAATCCCGCGGCCCAGCTGGCGATTATCAGGCAGCTGAGCAGGCATGAATCCCGCGGCCCAGCTGGCGGTTATCAGGCAGCTGAGCAGGCATGAATCCTGCGGCCCAGCTGGCGATTATCAGGCAGCTGAGCAGGCATGAATCCTGCGGCCCAGCTGGCGATTATCAGGCAGCTGAGCAGGCATGAATCCTGCGGCCCAGCTGGCGATTATCAGGCAGCTGAGCAGGCATGAATCCTGCGGCCCAGCTGGCGATTATCAGGCAGCTGAGCAGGCATGAATGCGGCCCAGCTGGCGATTATCAGGCAGCTGAGCAGGCGCTGATCCCGCACTCAGCAGGCACTGATCAGTGCCTGTCATGCAGTGATCAGGTGACTGAGAGGCGCTGACCATGTGACTGCTCATGTGCTGATCAGGTAGCTTCCTGCACGGATCATGTGCCTCAGCAGGCAAGAATCAGCAGCTGAGCAGGCATGAATCCTGCGGCCCAGCTGGCGATTATCAGGCAGCTGAGCAGGCATGAATCCTGCGGCCCAGCTGGCGATTATCAGGCAGCTGAGCAGGCATGAATCCTGCGGCCCAGCTGGCGATTATCAGGCAGCTGAGCAGGCATGAATCCTGCGGCCCAGCTGGCGATTATCAGGCAGCTGAGCAGGCATGAATCCTGCGGCCCAGCTGGCGATTATCAGGCAGCTGAGCAGGCGCTGATCCCGCGGCTCAGCAGGCACTGATCACGTGCCTGTCATGCAGTGATCAGGTGACTGAGAGGCGCTGATCATGTGACTGCTCATGTGCTGATCAGGTAGCTCTCCTGCACGGATCATGTGCCCCAGCAGGCAAGAATCAAGCAGCTGAGCAGGCATGAATCCTGCGGCCCAGCTGGCGATTATCAGGCAGCTGAGCAGGCATGAATCCCGCGGCCCAGCTGGCGATTATCAGGCAGCTGAGCAGGCATGAATCCTGCGGCCCAGCTGGCGATTATCAGGCAGCTGAGCAGGCATGAATCCCGCGGCCCAGCTGGCGATTATCAGGCAGCTGAGCAGGCATGAATCCTGCGGCCCAGCTGGCGGTTATCAGGCAGCTGAGCAGGCATGAATCCCGCGGCCCAGCTGGCGATTATCAGGCAGCTGAGCAGGCATGAATCCCGCGGCCCAGCTGGCGATTATCAGGCAGCTGAGCAGGCATGAATCCTGCGGCCCAGCTGGCGATTATCAGGCAGCTGAGCAGGCATGAATCCTGCGGCCCAGCTGGCGATTATCAGGCAGCTGAGCAGGCATGAATCCTGCGGCCCAGCTGGCGATTATCAGGCAGCTGAGCAGGCATGAATCCTGCGGCCCAGCTGGCGATTATCAGGCAGCTGAGCAGGCATGAATCCTGCGGCCCAGCTGGCGATTATCAGGCAGCTGAGCAGGCATGAATCCTGCGGCCCAGCTGGCGATTATCAGGCAGCTGAGCAGGCATGAATCCCGCACCTCAGCAGGCACTGATCACGTGCCTGTCATGCAGGATCAGGTGACTGAGAGGCGCTGATCATGTGACTGCTCATGTGCTGATCAGGTAGCTCTCCTGCACGGATCTGTGCCTCAGCAGGCAAGAATCAGCAGCTGAGCAGGCATGAATCCCGCGGCCCAGCTGGCGATTATCAGGCAGCTGAGCAGGCATGAATCCTGCGGCCCAGCTGGCGATTATCAGGCAGCTGAGCAGGCGCTGATCCCGCACCCAGCAGGCACTGATCACGTGCCTGTCATGCAGTGATCAGGTGACTGAGAGGCGCTGATCATGTGACTGCTCATGTGCTGATCAGGTAGCTCTCCTGCACGGATCATGTCTCAGCAGGCAAGAATCAACAGCTGAGCAGGCATGAATCCTGCGGCCCAGCTGGCGATTATCAGGCAGCTGAGCAGGCATGAATCCTGCGGCCCAGCTGGCGATTATCAGGCAGCTGAGCAGGCATGAATCCTGCGGCCCAGCTGGCGATTATCAGGCAGCTGAGCAGGCATGAATCCTGCGGCCCAGCTGGCGATTATCAGGCAGCTGAGCAGGCATGAATCCCGCGGCCCAGCTGGCGATTATCAGGCAGCTGAGCAGGCATGAATCCTGCGGCCCAGCTGGCGATTATCAGGCAGCTGAGCAGGCATGAATCCCGCGGCCCAGCTGGCGATTATCAGGCAGCTGAGCAGGCATGAATCCTGCGGCCCAGCTGGCGATCAGGCAGCTGAGCAGGCATGAATCCCGCGGCCCAGCTGGCGATTATCAGGCAGCTGAGCAGGCATGAATCCTGCGGCCCAGCTGGCGATTATCAGGCAGCTGAGCAGGCATGAATCCTGCGGCCCAGCTGGCGATTATCAGGCAGCTGAGCAGGCATGAATCCTGCGCCCAGCTGGCGATTATCAGGCAGCTGAGCAGGCATGAATCCTGCGGCCCAGCTGGCGATTATCAGGCAGCTGAGCAGGCATGAATCCTGCGGCCCAGCTGGCGGTTATCAGGCAGCTGAGCAGGCATGAATCCTGCGGCCCAGCTGGCGATTATCAGGCAGCTGAGCAGGCATGAATCCTGCGGCCCAGCTGGCGATTATCAGGCAGCTGAGCAGGCGCTGATCCCGCACCAGCAGGCACTGATCACGCCTGTCATGGTGATCAGGTGACTGAGAGGCGCTGATCATGTGACTGCTCATGTGCTGATCAGGCAGCTCTCCTGCACGGATCATGTGCCTCAGCAGGCAAGAATCAAGCAGCTGAGCAGGCATGAATCCTGCGGCCCAGCTGGCGATTATCAGGCAGCTGAGCAGGCATGAATCCTGCGGCCCAGCTGGCGATTATCAGGCAGCTGAGCAGGCATGAATCCTGCGGCCCAGCTGGCGATTATCAGGCAGCTGAGCAGGCATGAATCCCGCGGCCCAGCTGGCGATTATCAGGCAGCTGAGCAGGCATGAATCCCGCGGCCCAGCTGGCGATTATCAGGCAGCTGAGCAGGCATGAATCCCGCGGCCCAGCTGGCGATTATCAGGCAGCTGAGCAGGCATGAATCCTGCGGCCCAGCTGGCGATTATCAGGCAGCTGAGCAGGCATGAATCCCGCGGCCCAGCTGGCGATTATCAGGCAGCTGAGCAGGCATGAATCCTGCGGCCCAGCTGGCGATTATCAGGCAGCTGAGCAGGCATGAATCCTGGCCCAGCTGGCGATTATCAGGCAGCTGAGCAGGCATGAATCCTGCGGCCCAGCTGGCGATTATCAGGCAGCTGAGCAGGCATGAATCCTGCGGCCCAGCTGGCGATTATCAGGCAGCTGAGCAGGCATGAATCCCGCACCTCAGCAGGCACTGATCACGTGCCTGTCATGCAGTGATCAGGTGACTGAGAGGCGCTGATCATGTGACTGCTCATGTGCTGATCAGGTAGCTCTCCTGCACGGATCATGTGCCTCAGCAGGCAAGATCAAGCAGCTGAGCAGGCATGAATCCTGCGGCCCAGCTGGCGATTATCAGGCAGCTGAGCAGGCATGAATCCTGCGGCCCAGCTGGCGATTATCAGGCAGCTGAGCAGGCATGAATCCTGCGGCCCAGCTGGCGATTATCAGGCAGCTGAGCAGGCATGAATCCTGCGGCCCAGCTGGCGATTATCAGGCAGCTGAGCAGGCATGAATCCCGGCCCAGCTGGCGATTATCAGCTGAGCAGGCATGAATCCTGCGGCCCAGCTGGCGATTATCAGGCAGCTGAGCAGGCATGAATCCTGCCCAGCTGGCGATTATCAGGCAGCTGAGCAGGCATGAATCCTGCCCAGCTGGCGATTATCAGGCAGCTGAGCAGGCATGAATCCTGCGGCCCAGCTGGCGATTATCAGGCAGCTGAGCAGGCATGAATCCTGCGGCCCAGCTGGCGATTATCAGGCAGCTGAGCAGGCATGAATCCCGCGGCCCAGCTGGCGATTATCAGGCAGCTGAGCAGGCATGAATCCCGCGGCCCAGCTGGCGATTATCAGGCAGCTGAGCAGGCATGAATCCTGCGGCCCAGCTGGCGATTATCAGGCAGCTGAGCAGGCATGAATCCCGCGGCCCAGCTGGCGATTATCAGGCAGCTGAGCAGGCATGAATCCTGCGGCCCAGCTGGCGATTATCAGGCAGCTGAGCAGGCATGAATCCTGCGGCCCAGCTGGCGATTATCAGGCAGCTGAGCAGGCGCTGATCCCGCACCTCAGCAGGCACTGATCACGTGCCTGTCATGCAGTGATCAGGTGACTGAGAGGCGCTGATCATGTGACTGCTCATGTGCTGATCAGGTAGCTCTCCTGCACGGATCATGTGCCTCAGCAGGCAAGAATCAAGCAGCTGAGCAGGCATGAATCCTGCGGCCCAGCTGGCGATTATCAGGCAGCTGAGCAGGCATGAATCCTGCGGCCCAGCTGGCGATTATCAGGCAGCTGAGCAGGCATGAATCCCGCGGCCCAGCTGGCGATTATCAGGCAGCTGAGCAGGCATGAATCCTGCGGCCCAGCTGGCGATTATCAGGCAGCTGAGCAGGCATGAATCCTGCGGCCCAGCTGGCGATTATCAGGCAGCTGAGCAGGCATGAATCCCGCGGCCCAGCTGGCGATTATCAGGCAGCTGAGCAGGCATGAATCCTGCGGCCCAGCTGGCGATTATCAGGCAGCTGAGCAGGCATGAATCCCGCGGCCCAGCTGGCGATTATCAGGCAGCTGAGCAGGCATGAATCCCGCGGCCCAGCTGGCGATTATCAGGCAGCTGAGCAGGCATGAATCCTGTTATCAGGCAGCTGAGCAGGCATGAATGCGGCCCAGCTGGCGATTATCAGGCAGCTGAGCAGGCATGAATCCTGCGGCCCAGCTGGCGATTATCAGGCAGCTGAGCAGGCTGATCCCGCACCAGCAGGCACTGATCACGTGCCTGTCATGCAGAGATCAGGTGACTGAGAGGCGCTGATCATGTGACTGCTCATGTGCTGATCAGGTAGCTCTCCTGCACGGATCATGTGCCTCAGCAGGCAGAATCAGCAGCTGAGCAGGCATGAATCCTGCGGCCCAGCTGGCGATTATCAGGCAGCTGAGCAGGCATGAATCCCGCGGCCCAGCTGGCGATTATCAGGCAGCTGAGCAGGCATGAATCCTGCGGCCCAGCTGGCGATTATCAGGCAGCTGAGCAGGCATGAATCCTGCGGCCCAGCTGGGGTTATCAGGCAGCTGAGCAGGCATGAATCCTGCGGCCCAGCTGGCGATTATCAGGCAGCTGAGCAGGCATGAATCCTGCGGCCCAGCTGGCGATTATCAGGCAGCTGAGCAGGCATGAATCCCGCGGCCCAGCTGGCGATTATCAGGCAGCTGAGCAGGCATGAATCCTGCGGCCCAGCTGGCTCAGGCAGCTGAGCAGGCCTGCACCTCAGCAGGCACTGATCACGTGCCTGTCATGCAGTGATCAGGTGACTGAGAGGCGCTGATCATGCGACTGCTCATGTGCTGATCAGGCAGCTCTCCTGCACGGATCATGCGCCCCAGCTGGCAAGAATCAGGCAGCTGAGCAGGCATGAATCCTGCGGCCCAGCTGGCGATTATCAGGCAGCTGAGCAGGCATGAATCCTGCGGCCCAGCTGGCGATTATCAGGCAGCTGAGCAGGCATGATCCCGCACCTCAGCAGGCACTGATCATGCCTGTCATGCAGTGATCAGGTGACTGAGAGGCGCTGATCATGTGACTGCTCATGTGCTGATCAGGTAGCTCCCTGCATGGATCATGTGCCTCAGCTGGCAAGAATCAGGCAGCTGAGCAGGCATGAATCCTGCGGCCCAGCTGGCGATTATCAGGCAGCTGAGCAGGCATGAATCCCGCGGCCCAGCTGGCGATTATCAGGCAGCTGAGCAGGCATGAATCCTGCGGCCCAGCTGGCGGTTATCAGGCAGCTGAGCAGGCATGAATCCTGCGGCCCAGCTGGCGATTATCAGGCAGCTGAGCAGGCATGAATCCCGCGGCCCAGCTGGCGGTTATCAGGCAGCTGAGCAGGCATGAATCCTGCGGCCCAGCTGGCGATTATCAGGCAGCTGAGCAGGCATGAATCCCGCGGCCCAGCTGGCGATTATCAGGCAGCTGAGCAGGCATGAATCCTGCGGCCCAGCTGGGTTATCAGGCAGCTGAGCAGGCATGAATCCTGCGGCCCAGCTGGCGATTATCAGGCAGCTGAGCAGGCATGAATCCTGCGGCCCAGCTGGCGATTATCAGGCAGCTGAGCAGGCATGAATCCCGCGGCCCAGCTGGCGATTATCAGGCAGCTGAGCAGGCATGAATCCTGCGGCCCAGCTGGCGTTATCAGGCAGCTGAGCAGGCATGAATCCTGCGGCCCAGCTGGCGATTATCAGGCAGCTGAGCAGGCATGAATCCTGCGGCCCAGCTGGCGTTATCAGGCAGCTGAGCAGGCATGAATCCTGCGGCCCAGCTGGCGATTATCAGGCAGCTGAGCAGGCATGAATCCCGCGGCCCAGCTGGCGATTATCAGGCAGCTGAGCAGGCGCTGATCCCGCACCCCAGGCACTGATCACGTGCCTGTCATGCAGTGATCAGGTGACTGAGAGGCGCTGATCATGTGACTGCTCATGTGCTGATCAGGTAGCTCTCCTGCACGGATCATGTGCCTCAGCAGGCAAGAATCAAGCAGCTGAGCAGGCATGAATCCTGCGGCCCAGCTGGCGATTATCAGGCAGCTGAGCAGGCATGAATCCTGCGGCCCAGCTGGCGATTATCAGGCAGCTGAGCAGGCATGAATCCTGCGGCCCAGCTGGCGATTATCAGGCAGCTGAGCAGGCATGAATCCTGCGGCCCAGCTGGCGATTATCAGGCAGCTGAGCAGGCATGAATCCCGCGGCCCAGCTGGCGATTATCAGGCAGCTGAGCAGGCATGAATCCTGCGGCCCAGCTGGCGATTATCAGGCAGCTGAGCAGGCATGAATCCTGCGGCCCAGCTGGCGATTATCAGGCAGCTGAGCAGGCATGAATCCTGCGGCCCAGCTGGCGATCAGGCAGCTGAGCAGGCATGAATCCTGTGCCCAGCTGGCGATTATCAGGCAGCTGAGCAGGCATGAATCCTGCGGCCCAGCTGGCGGTTATCAGGCAGCTGAGCAGGCATGAATCCTGCGGCCCAGCTGGCGATTATCAGGCAGCTGAGCAGGCATGAATCCTGCGGCCCAGCTGGCGATTATCAGGCAGCTGAGCAGGCATGAATCCTGCGGCCCAGCTGGCGATTATCAGGCAGCTGAGCAGGCATGAATCCCGCACCTCAGCAGGCACTGATCACGTGCCTGTCATGCATGATCAGGTGACTGAGAGGCAGCTGATCATGTGACTGCTGCAGTGCTGATCAGGCAGCTGAGCAGGCATGAATCCTGTGCCCAGCTGGCATTATCAGGCAGCTGAGCAGGCATGAATCCTGCGGCCCAGCTGGCGATTATCAGGCAGCTGAGCAGGCATGAATCCTGCGGCCCAGCTGGCGATTATCAGGCAGCTGAGCAGGCATGAATCCTGCGGCCCAGCTGGCGATTATCAGGCAGCTGAGCAGGCATGAATCCTGCGGCCCAGCTGGCATATCAGGCAGCTGAGCAGGCATGAATGCGGCCCAGCTGGCCAGGCAGCTGAGCAGGCATGAATCCCGCGGCCCAGCTGGCGATTATCAGGCAGCTGAGCAGGCATGAATCCTGCGGCCCAGCTGGCGGTTATCAGGTAGCTGAGCAGGCATGAATCCTGCGGCCCAGCTGGCGGGTATCAGGCAGCTGAGCAGGCATGAATCCCGCGGCCCAGCTGGCGATTATCAGGCAGCTGAGCAGGCATGAATCCTGCGGCCCAGCTGGCGATTATCAGGCAGCTGAGCAGGCATGAATCCCGCGGCCCAGCTGGCGATTATCAGGCAGCTGAGCAGGCATGAATCCCGCGGCCCAGCTGGCGATTATCAGGCAGCTGAGCAGGCATGAATCCCGCGGCCCAGCTGGCGGTTATCAGGCAGCTGAGCAGGCATGAATCCCGCGGCCCAGCTGGCGATTATCAGGCAGCTGAGCAGGCATGAATCCCGCGGCCCAGCTGGCGATTATCAGGCAGCTGAGCAGGCATGAATCCCGCGGCCCAGCTGGCGATTATCAGGCAGCTGAGCAGGCGCTGATCCCGCGCCTCAGCAGGCACTGATCACGTGCCTGTCATGCAGTGATCAGGTGACTGAGAGGCGCTGATCATGTGACTGCTCATGTGCTGATCAGGCAGCTCTCCTGCACGGATCATGTGCCTCAGCAGGCAAGAATCAGGCAGCTGAGCAGGCATGAATCCCGCGGCCCAGCTGGCGATTATCAGGCAGCTGAGCAGGCATGAATCCTGCGGCCCAGCTGGCGATTATCAGGCAGCTGAGCAGGCATGAATCCTGCGGCCCAGCTGGCGATTATCAGGCAGCTGAGCAGGCATGAATCCCGCGGCCCAGCTGGCGATTATCAGGCAGCTGAGCAGGCATGAATCCCGCGGCCCAGCTGGCGACTATCAGGCAGTTGAGCAGGCATGAATCCCGCACCCAGCTGGCACTGATCATGCCTGCAGCTGATCAGGTGACTGAGAGGCGCTGATCATGTGACTGCTCATGTGCTGATCAGGCAGCTCTCCTGCACGGATCATGGCCTCAGCAGGCAAGATCAAGCAGCTGAGCAGGCATGAATCCTGCGGCCCAGCTGGCGATTATCAGGCAGCTGAGCAGGCATGATCCTGCGGCCCAGCTGGCTGATCAGGCAGCTGAGCAGGCATGGATCATGCGGCCCAGCTGGCGAGTATCAGGCAGCTGAGCAGGCATGAATCCTGCGGCCCAGCTGGCGATTATCAGGCAGCTGAGCAGGCATGAATCCTGCGGCCCAGCTGGCGATTATCAGGCAGCTGAGCAGGCATGAATCCTGCGGCCCAGCTGGCGATTATCAGGCAGCTGAGCAGGCATGAATCCTGCGGCCCAGCTGGCGAATATCAGGCAGCTGAGCAGGCATGAATCCTGCGGCCCAGCTGGCGGTTATCAGGCAGCTGAGCAGGCATGAATCCTGCGGCCCAGCTGGCGATTATCAGGCAGCTGAGCAGGCATGAATCCCGCGGCCCAGCTGGCGCTTAACAGGCAGCTGAGCAGGCATGAATCCTGCGGCCCAGCTGGCGCTTATCAGGCAGCTGAGCAGGCATGAATCCTGCGGCCCAGCTGGCGATTATCAGGCAGCTGAGCAGGCATGAATCCTGCGGCCCAGCTGGCGATTATCAGGCAGCTGAGCAGGCATGAATCCTGCGGCCCAGCTGGCGATTATCAGGCAGCTGAGCAGGCATGAATCCTGTGGCCCAGCTGGCGATTATCAGGCAGCTGAGCAGGCGCTGATCCCGCACCTCAGCAGGCACTGATCACGTGCCTGTCATGCAGTGATCAGGTGACTGAGAGGCGCTGATCATGTGACTGCTCATGTGCTGATCAGGTAGCTCTCCTGCACGGATCATGTGCCTCAGCAGGCAAGAATCAAGGAGCTGAGCAGGCATGAATCCTGCGGCCCAGCTGGCGATTATCAGGCAGCTGAGCAGGCATGAATCCTGCGGCCCAGCTGGCGATTATCAGGCAGCTGAGCAGGCATGAATCCTGCGGCCCAGCTGGCGATTATCAGGCAGCTGAGCAGGCATGAATCCTGCGGCCCAGCTGGCGATTATCAGGCAGCTGAGCAGGCATGAATCCGGCGGCCCAGCTGGCGCTTATCAGGCAGCTGAGCAGGCATGAATCCTGCGGCCCAGCTGGCGATTATCAGGCAGCTGAGCAGGCATGAATCCTGCGGCCCAGCTGGCGATTATCAGGCAGCTGAGCAGGCATGAATCCTGCGGCCCAGCTGGCGATTATCAGGCAGCTGAGCAGGCATGAATCCTGCGGCCCAGCTGGCGTTATCAGGCAGCTGAGCAGGCATGAATCCTGCGGCCCAGCTGGCGATTATCAGGCAGCTGAGCAGGCATGAATCCTGCGGCCCAGCTGGCGATTATCAGGCAGCTGAGCAGGCATGAATCCTGCGGCCCAGCTGGCGATTATCAGGCAGCTGAGCAGGCATGAATCCCGCACCTCAGCAGGCACTGATCACGTGCCTGTCAGTGATCAGTGACTGAGCAGGCATGAATCATGTGCCCAGCAGGCGAATCAGGCAGCTGAGCAGGCATGAATCCCGCGGCCCAGCTGGCGATTATCAGGCAGCTGAGCAGGCATGAATCCTGCGGCCCAGCTGGCGATTATCAGGCAGCTGAGCAGGCATGAATCCTGCGGCCCAGCTGGCGATTATCAGGCAGCTGAGCAGGCATGAATCCTGCGGCCCAGCTGGCGATTATCAGGCAGCTGAGCAGGCATGAATCCCGCGGCCCAGCTGGCGATTATCAGGCAGCTGAGCAGGCATGAATCCCGCGGCCCAGCTGGCGATTATCAGGCAGCTGAGCAGGCATGAATCCTGCGGCCCAGCTGGCGATTATCAGGCAGCTGAGCAGGCATGAATCCCGCGGCCCAGCTGGCGATTATCAGGCAGCTGAGCAGGCATGAATCCCGCGGCCCAGCTGGCGATTATCAGGCAGCTGAGCAGGCATGAATCCTGCGGCCCAGCTGGCGATTATCAGGCAGCTGAGCAGGCATGAATCCTGCGGCCCAGCTGGCGGGTATCAGGCAGTTGAGCAGGCATGAATCCTGCGGCCCAGCTGGCGGGTATCAGGCAGCTGAGCAGGCATGAATCCTGCGGCCCAACTGGCGATTATCAGGCAGCTGAGCAGGCATGAATCCTGCGGCCCAGCTGGCGATTATCAGGCAGGCGCTGATCCCCTCAGCAGGCACTGATCACGTGCCTGTCATGCAGTGATCAGGTGACTGAGAGGCGCTGATCATGTGACTGCTCATGTGCTGATCAGGTAGCTCCTGCACGGATCATGTGCCTCAGCAGGCAAGAATCAGCAGCTGAGCAGGCATGAATCCTGCGGCCCAGCTGGCGATTATCAGGCAGCTGAGCAGGCATGAATCCTGCGGCCCAGCTGGCGATTATCAGGCAGCTGAGCAGGCATGAAATCCTGCGGCGCTGATCAGGTGGCTGCTCATTATCAGGCAGCTGAGCAGGCATGAATCCTGCGGCCCAGCTGGCGTTATCAGGCAGCTGAGCAGGCATGAATCCTGCGGCCCAGCTGGCGATTATCAGGCAGCTGAGCAGGCATGAATCCTGCGGCCCAGCTGGCGATTATCAGGCAGCTGAGCAGGCATGAATCCTGCGGCCCAGCTGGCGATTATCAGGCAGCTGAGCAGGCATGAATCCTGCGGCCCAGCTGGCGATTATCAGGCAGCTGAGCAGGCATGAATCCTGCGGCCCAGCTGGCGATTATCAGGCAGCTGAGCAGGCATGAATCCTGCGGCCCAGCTGGCGGTTATCAGGTAGCTGAGCAGGCATGAATCCTGCGGCCCAGCTGGCGATTATCAGGCAGCTGAGCAGGCATGAATCCTGCGGCCCAGCTGGCGATTATCAGGCAGCTGAGCAGGCATGAATCCTGCGGCCCAGCTGGCGATTATCAGGCAGCTGAGCAGGCATGAATCCCGCGCCCCAGCTGGCGATTATCAGGCAGCTGAGCAGGCATGAATCCTGCGGCCCAGCTGGCGATTATCAGGCAGCTGAGCAGGCATGAATCCTGCGGCCCAGCTGGCGATTATCAGGCAGCTGAGCAGGCATGAATCCTGCGGCCCAGCTGGCGATTATCAGGCAGCTGAGCAGGCATGAATCCTGCGGCCCAGCTGGCGATTATCAGGCAGCTGAGCAGGCGCTGATCCCGCACCTCAGCAGGCACTGATCACGTGCCTGTCATGCAGTGATCAGGTGACTGAGAGGCGCTGATCATGTGACTGCTCATGTGCTGATCAGGTAGCTCTCCTGCACGGATCATGTGCCTCAGCAGGCAAGAATCAAGCAGCTGAGCAGGCATGAATCCTGCGGCCCAGCTGGCGATTATCAGGCAGCTGAGCAGGCATGAATCCTGCGGCCCAGCTGGCGATTATCAGGCAGCTGAGCAGGCATGAATCCCGCGGCCCAGCTGGCGATTATCAGGCAGCTGAGCAGGCATGAATCCTGCGGCCCAGCTGGCGATTATCAGGCAGCTGAGCAGGCATGAATCCTGCGGCCCAGCTGGCGATTATCAGGCAGCTGAGCAGGCATGAATCCTGCGGCCCAGCTGGCGATTATCAGGCAGCTGAGCAGGCATGAATCCTGCGGCCCAGCGATTATCAGGCAGCTGAGCAGGCATGAATCCCGCGGCCCAGCTGGCGATTATCAGGCAGCTGAGCAGGCATGAATCCTGCGGCCCAGCTGGCGATTATCAGGCAGCTGAGCAGGCATGAATCCTGCGGCCCAGCTGGCGGTTATCAGGCAGCTGAGCAGGCATGAATCCTGCGGCCCAGCTGGCGGTGATCAGGCAGCTGAGCAGGCATGAATCCTGCGGCCCAGCTGGCGATTATCAGGCAGCTGAGCAGGCATGAATCCTGCGGCCCAGCTGGCGATTATCAGGCAGCTGAGCAGGCGCTGATCCCGCACCTCAGCAGGCACTGATCACGTGCCTGTCATGCAGTGATCAGGTGACTGAGAGGCGCTGATCATGTGACTGCTCATGTGCTGATCAGGTAGCTCTCCTGCACGGATCATGTGCCTCAGCAGGCAAGAATCAGCAGCTGAGCAGGCATGAATCCTGCGGCCCAGCTGGCGATTATCAGGCAGCTGAGCAGGCATGAATCCTGCGGCCCAGCTGGCGATTATCAGGCAGCTGAGCAGGCATGAATTCTGCGGCCCAGCTGGCGATTATCAGGCAGCTGAGCAGGCATGAATCCTGCGGCCCAGCTGGCGATTATCAGGCAGCTGAGCAGGCATGAATCCTGCGGCCCAGCTGGCGATTATCAGGCAGCTGAGCAGGCATGAATCCTGCGGCCCAGCTGGCGATTATCAGGCAGCTGAGCAGGCATGAATCCTGCGGCCCAGCTGGCGGGTATCAGGCAGCTGAGCAGGCATGAATCCTGCGGCCCAGCTGGCGATTATCAGGCAGCTGAGCAGGCATGAATCCTGCGGCCCAGCTGGCGATTATCAGGCAGCTGAGCAGGCATGAATCCTGCGGCCCAGCTGGCGATTATCAGGCAGCTGAGCAGGCATGAATCCTGCGGCCCAGCTGGCGGTTATCAGGCAGCTGAGCAGGCATGAATCCTGCGGCCCAGCTGGCGATTATCAGGCAGCTGAGCAGGCATGAATCCTGCGGCCCAGCTGGCGATTATCAGGCAGCTGAGCAGGCATGAATCCTGCGGCCCAGCTGGCGATTATCAGGCAGCTGAGCAGGCGCTGATCCCGCACCTCAGCAGGCACTGATCACGTGCCTGTCATGCAGTGATCAGGTGACTGAGAGGCGCTGATCATGTGACTGCTCATGTGCTGATCAGGTAGCTCTCCTGCACGGATCATGTGCCCAGCAGGCAAGAATCAGCAGCTGAGCAGGCATGAATCCTGCGGCCCAGCTGGCGATTATCAGGCAGCTGAGCAGGCATGAATCCTGCGGCCCAGCTGGCGATTATCAGGCAGCTGAGCAGGCATGAATCCTGCGGCCCAGCTGGCGATTATCAGGCAGCTGAGCAGGCATGAATCCCGCGGCCCAGCTGGCGGTTATCAGGCAGCTGAGCAGGCATGAATCCTGCGGCCCAGCTGGCGATTATCAGGCAGCTGAGCAGGCATGAATCCTGCGGCCCAGCTGGCGATTATCAGGCAGCTGAGCAGGCATGAATCCTGCGGCCCAGCTGGCGATTATCAGGCAGCTGAGCAGGCATGAATCCTGCGGCCCAGCTGGCGATTATCAGGCAGCTGAGCAGGCATGAATCCTGCGGCCCAGCTGGCGATTATCAGGCAGCTGAGCAGGCATGAATCCTGCGGCCCAGCTGGAGATTATCAGGCAGCTGAGCAGGCATGAATCCCACGGCCCAGCTGGCGATTATCAGGCAGCTGAGCAGGCATGAATCCCGCGGCCCAGCTGGCGATTATCAGGCAGCTGAGCAGGCATGAATCCTGCGGCCCAGCTGGCGATTATCAGGCAGCTGAGCAGGCGCTGATCCCGCACCTCAGCAGGCACTGATCACGTGCCTGTCATGCAGTGATCAGGTGACTGAGAGGCGCTGATCATGTGACTGCTCATGTGCTGATCAGGGCTCCTGCACGGATCATGTGCCTCAGCAGGCAAGAATCAAGCAGCTGAGCAGGCATGAATCCTGCGGCCCAGCTGGCGATTATCAGGCAGCTGAGCAGGCATGAATCCTGCGGCCCAGCTGGCGATTATCAGGCAGCTGAGCAGGCATGAATCCTGCGGCCCAGCTGGCGATTATCAGGCAGCTGAGCAGGCATGAATCCTGCGGCCCAGCTGGCGATTATCAGGCAGCTGAGCAGGCATGAATCCTGAGGCCCAGCTGGCGATTATCAGGCAGCTGAGCAGGCATGAATCCTGCGGCCCAGCTGGGGTTATCAGGCAGCTGAGCAGGCATGAATCCTGCGGCCCAGCTGGCGTTATCAGGCAGCTGAGCAGGCATGAATCCTGCGGCCCAGCTGGCGATTATCAGGCAGCTGAGCAGGCATGAATCCCGCGGCCCAGCTGGCGATTATCAGGCAGCTGAGCAGGCATGAATCCTGCGGCCCAGCTGGCGATTATCAGGCAGCTGAGCAGGCATGAATCCTGCGGCCCAGCTGGCGATTATCAGGCAGCTGAGCAGGCATGCATCCTGCGGCCCAGCTGGCGATTATCAGGCAGCTGAGCAGGCATGAATCCTGCGGCCCAGCTGGCGATTATCAGGCAGCTGAGCAGGCATGAATCCTGCGGCCCAGCTGGCGATTATCAGGCAGCTGAGCAGGCATGAATCCTGCGGCCCAGCTGGCGATTATCAGGCAGCTGAGCAGGCATGAATCCTGCGGCCCAGCTGGCGATTATCAGGCAGCTGAGCAGGCATGAATCCTGCGGCCCAGCTGGCGATTATCAGGCAGCTGAGCAGGCATGAATCCTGCGGCCCAGCTGGCGATTATCAGGCAGCTGAGCAGGCATGAATCCTGCGGCCCAGCTGGCGATTATCAGGCAGCTGAGCAGGCGCTGATCCCGCACCTCAGCAGGCACTGATCACGTGCATGTCATGCAGTGATCAGGTGACTGAGAGGCCTGATCATGTGACTGCTCATGTGCTGATCAGGTAGCTCTGCACGGATCATGTGCCTCAGCAGGCAAGAATCAAGCAGCTGAGCAGGCATGAATCCTGCGGCCCAGCTGGCGATTATCAGGCAGCTGAGCAGGCATGAATCCTGCGGCCCAGCTGGCGATTATCAGGCAGCTGAGCAGGCATGAATCCCGCGGCCCAGCTGGCGATTATCAGGCAGCTGAGCAGGCATGAATCCTGCGGCCCAGCTGGCGATTATCAGGCAGCTGAGCAGGCATGAATCCCGCGGCCCAGCTGGCGATTATCAGGCAGCTGAGCAGGCATGAATCCCGCGGCCCAGCTGGCGATTATCAGGCAGCTGAGCAGGCATGAATCCTGCGGCCCAGCTGGCGATCAGGCAGCTGAGCAGGCATGAATCCTGCGGCCCAGCTGGCGATTATCAGGCAGCTGAGCAGGCATGAATCCTGCGGCCCAGCTGGCGTTATCAGGCAGCTGAGCAGGCATGAATCCTGCGGCCCAGCTGGCGATTATCAGGCAGCTGAGCAGGCATGAATCCTGCGGCCCAGCTGGCGATTATCAGGCAGCTGAGCAGGCATGAATCCTGCGGCCCAGCTGGCGATTATCAGGCAGCTGAGCAGGCGCTGATCCCGCACCTCAGCAGGCACTGATCACGTGCCTGTCATGCAGTGATCAGGTGACTGAGAGGCGCTGATCATGTGACTGCTCATGCTGATCAGGTAGCTCTCCTGCACGGATCATGTGCCTCAGCAGGCAAGAATCAAGCAGCTGAGCAGGCATGAATCCTGGGGCCCAGCTGGCGATTATCAGGCAGCTGAGCAGGCATGAATCCTGCGGCCCAGCTGGCGATTATCAGGCAGCTGAGCAGGCATGAATCCTGCGGCCCAGCTGGCGATTATCAGGCAGCTGAGCAGGCATGAATCCTGCGGCCCAGCTGGCGATTATCAGGCAGCTGAGCAGGCATGAATCCTGCGGCCCAGCTGGCGATTATCAGGCAGCTGAGCAGGCATGAATCCTGCGGCCCAGCTGGCGATTATCAGGCAGCTGAGCAGGCATGAATCCCGGCCCAGCTGGCGATTATCAGGCAGCTGAGCAGGCATGAATCCTGCGGCCCAGCTGGCGATTATCAGGCAGCTGAGCAGGCATGAATCCTGCGGCCCAGCTGGCGATTATCAGGCAGCTGAGCAGGCATGAATCCTGCGGCCCAGCTGGCGATTATCAGGCAGCTGAGCAGGCATGAATCCTGCGGCCCAGCTGGCGATTATCAGGCAGCTGAGCAGGCATGAATCCTGCGGCCCAGCTGGCGATTATCAGGCAGCTGAGCAGGCATGAATCCTGCGGCCCAGCTGGCGATTATCAGGCAGCTGAGCAGGCATGAATCCTGCGGCCCAGCTGGCGATTATCAGGCAGCTGAGCAGGCATGAATCCTGCGGCCCAGCTGGCGATTATCAGGCAGCTGAGCAGGCATGAATCCTGCGGCCCAGCTGGCGATTATCAGGCAGCTGAGCAGGCGCTGATCCCGCACCTCAGCAGGCACTGATCACGTGCCTGTCATGCAGTGATCAGGTGACTGAGAGGCGCTGATCATGTGACTGCTCATGTGCTGATCAGGTAGCTCTCCTGCACGGATCATGTGCCTCAGCAGCAGAATCAAGCAGCTGAGCAGGCATGAATCCTGCGGCCCAGCTGGCGATTATCAGGCAGCTGAGCAGGCATGAATCCTGCGGCCCAGCTGGCGATTATCAGGCAGCTGAGCAGGCATGAATCCTGCGGCCCAGCTGGCGGTTATCAGGCAGCTGAGCAGGCATGAATCCTGCGGCCCAGCTGGCGATTATCAGGCAGCTGAGCAGGCATGAATCCTGCGGCCCAGCTGGCGATTATCAGGCAGCTGAGCAGGCGCTGATCCCGCACCTCAGCAGGCACTGATCACGTGCCTGTCATGCAGTGATCAGGTGACTGAGAGGCGCTGATCATGTGACTGCTCATGTGCTGATCAGGTAGCTCTCCTGCACGGATCATGTGCCTCAGCAGGCAAGAATCAAGCAGCTGAGCAGGCATGAATCCTGCGGCCCAGCTGGCGATTATCAGGCAGCTGAGCAGGCATGAATCCTGCGGCCCAGCTGGCGATTATCAGGCAGCTGAGCAGGCATGAATCCTGCGGCCCAGCTGGCGATTATCAGGCAGCTGAGCAGGCATGAATCCTGCGGCCCAGCTGGCGATTATCAGGCAGCTGAGCAGGCATGAATCCTGCGGCCCAGCTGGCGATTATCAGGCAGCTGAGCAGGCATGAATCCTGCGGCCCAGCTGGCGATTATCAGGCAGCTGAGCAGGCATGAATCCTGCGGCCCAGCTGGCGATTATCAGGCAGCTGAGCAGGCATGAATCCTGCGGCCCAGCTGGCGATTATCAGGCAGCTGAGCAGGCGCTGATCCCGCACTCAGCAGGCACTGATCACGTGCCTGTCATGCAGTGATCAGGTGACTGAGAGGCGCTGATCATGTGACTGCTCATGTGCTGATCAGGTAGCTCTCCTGCACGGATCATGTGCCTCAGCAGGCAAGAATCAAGCAGCTGAGCAGGCATGAATCCTGCGGCCCAGCTGGCGATTATCAGGCAGCTGAGCAGGCATGAATCCTGCGGCCCAGCTGGCGATTATCAGGCAGCTGAGCAGGCGCTGATCCCGCACCTCAGCAGGCACTGATCACGTGCCTGTCATGCAGTGATCAGGTGACTGAGAGGCGCTGATCATGTGACTGCTCATGTGCTGATCAGGCAGCTCAGCTGAGCAGGCATGAATCCTGCGGCCCAGCTGGCGATTATCAGGCAGCTGAGCAGGCATGAATCCTGCGGCCCAGCTGGCGATTATCAGGCAGCTGAGCAGGCATGAATCCTGCGGCCCAGCTGGCGATTATCAGGCAGCTGAGCAGGCATGAATCCTGCGGCCCAGCTGGCGATTATCAGGCAGCTGAGCAGGCATGAATCCTGCGGCCCAGCTGGCGATTATCAGGCAGCTGAGCAGGCATGAATCCTGCGGCCCAGCTGGCGGTTATCAGGCAGCTGAGCAGGCATGAATCCTGCGGCCCAGCTGGCGTTATCAGGCAGCTGAGCAGGCATGAATCCTGCGGCCCAGCTGGCGATTATCAGGCAGCTGAGCAGGCATGAATCCTGCGGCCCAGCTGGCGATTATCAGGCAGCTGAGCAGGCATGAATCCTGCGGCCCAGCTGGCGATTATCAGGCAGCTGAGCAGGCATGAATCCTGCGGCCCAGCTGGCGATTATCAGGCAGCTGAGCAGGCATGAATCCTGCGGCCCAGCTGGCGATTATCAGGCAGCTGAGCAGGCATGAATCCCGGCCCAGCTGGCGATTATCAGGCAGCTGAGCAGGCATGAATCCTGCGGCCCAGCTGGCGATTATCAGGCAGCTGAGCAGGCGCTGATCCGCACCTCAGCAGGCACTGATCACGTGCCTGTCATGCAGTGATCAGGTGACTGAGAGGCGCTGATCATGTGACTGCTCATGTGCTGATCAGGTAGCTCTCCTGCACGGATCATGTGCCCCAGCAGGCAAGAATCAAGCAGCTGAGCAGGCATGAATCCTGCGGCCCAGCTGGCGATTATCAGGCAGCTGAGCAGGCATGAATCCTGCGGCCCAGCTGGCGATTATCAGGCAGCTGAGCAGGCATGAATCCTGCGGCCCAGCTGGCGATTAT
Source organism: Bos javanicus (assembly GCF_032452875.1). Lineage (NCBI taxonomy): Eukaryota > Metazoa > Chordata > Mammalia > Artiodactyla > Bovidae > Bos > Bos javanicus. The sequence continues at coordinate 117,483 of NW_026894115.1, read as the reverse complement.
CAGGCAGCTGAGCAGGCATGAATCCTGCGGCCCAGCTGGCGATTATCAGGCAGCTGAGCAGGCATGAATCCTGCGGCCCAGCTGGCGATTATCAGGCAGCTGAGCAGGCATGAATCCTGCGGCCCAGCTGGCGATTATCAGGCAGCTGAGCAGGCATGAATCCTGCGGCCCAGCTGGCGATTATCAGGCAGCTGAGCAGGCATGAATCCTGCGGCCCAGCTGGCGTTATCAGGCAGCTGAGCAGGCATGAATCCTGCGGCCCAGCTGGCGTTATCAGGCAGCTGAGCAGGCATGAATCCTGCGGCCCAGCTGGCGATTATCAGGCAGCTGAGCAGGCATGAATCCTGCGGCCCAGCTGGCGATTATCAGGCAGCTGAGCAGGCATGAATCCTGCGGCCCAGCTGGCGATTATCAGGCAGCTGAGCAGGCATGAATCCTGCGGCCCAGCTGGCGATTATCAGGCAGCTGAGCAGGCGCTGATCCCGCACCTCAGCAGGCACTGATCACGTGCCTGTCATGCAGTGATCAGGTGACTGAGAGGCGCTGATCATGTGACTGCTCATGTGCTGATCAGGTAGCTCTCCTGCACGGATCATGTGCCTCAGCAGGCAAGAATCAAGCAGCTGAGCAGGCATGAATCCTGCGGCCCAGCTGGCGATTATCAGGCAGCTGAGCAGGCATGAATCCTGCGGCCCAGCTGGCGATTATCAGGCAGCTGAGCAGGCATGAATCCTGCGGCCCAGCTGGCGATTATCAGGCAGCTGAGCAGGCATGAATCCTGCGGCCCAGCTGGCGATTATCAGGCAGCTGAGCAGGCATGAATCCTGCGGCCCAGCTGGCGATTATCAGGCAGCTGAGCAGGCATGAATCCTGCGGCCCAGCTGGCGATTATCAGGCAGCTGAGCAGGCATGAATCCTGCGGCCCAGCTGGCGATTATCAGGCAGCTGAGCAGGCATGAATCCTGCGGCCCAGCTGGCGATTATCAGGCAGCTGAGCAGGCATGAATCCTGCGGCCCAGCTGGCGATTATCAGGCAGCTGAGCAGGCATGAATCCTGCGGCCCAGCTGGCGATTATCAGGCAGCTGAGCAGGCATGAATCCTGCGGCCCAGCTGGCGATTATCAGGCAGCTGAGCAGGCATGAATCCTGCGGCCCAGCTGGCGATTATCAGGCAGCTGAGCAGGCATGAATCCTGCGGCCCAGCTGGCGATTATCAGGCAGCTGAGCAGGCATGAATCCTGCGGCCCAGCTGGCGATTATCAGGCAGCTGAGCAGGCATGAATCCTGCGGCCCAGCTGGCGATTATCAGGCAGCTGAGCAGGCATGAATCCTGCGGCCCAGCTGGCGATTATCAGGCAGCTGAGCAGGCGCTGATCCCGCACCTCAGCAGGCACTGATCACGTGCCTGTCATGCAGTGATCAGGTGACTGAGAGGCGCTGATCATGTGACTGCTCATGTGCTGATCAGGTAGCTCTCCTGCACGGATCATGTGCCTCAGCAGGCAAGAATCAAGCAGCTGAGCAGGCATGAATCCTGCGGCCCAGCTGGCGATTATCAGGCAGCTGAGCAGGCATGAATCCTGCGGCCCAGCTGGCGATTATCAGGCAGCTGAGCAGGCATGAATCCTGCGGCCCAGCTGGCGATTATCAGGCAGCTGAGCAGGCATGAATCCTGCGGCCCAGCTGGCGATTATCAGGCAGCTGAGCAGGCATGAATCCTGCGGCCCAGCTGGCGATTATCAGGCAGCTGAGCAGGCATGAATCCTGCGGCCCAGCTGGCGATTATCAGGCAGCTGAGCAGGCATGAATCCTGCGGCCCAGCTGGCGATTATCAGGCAGCTGAGCAGGCATGAATCCTGCGGCCCAGCTGGCGATTATCAGGCAGCTGAGCAGGCGCTGATCCCGCACCTCAGCAGGCACTGATCACGTGCCTGTCATGCAGTGATCAGGTGACTGAGAGGCGCTGATCATGTGACTGCTCATGTGCTGATCAGGTAGCTCTCCTGCACGGATCATGTGCCTCAGCAGGCAAGAATCAAGCAGCTGAGCAGGCATGAATCCTGCGGCCCAGCTGGCGATTATCAGGCAGCTGAGCAGGCATGAATCCTGCGGCCCAGCTGGCGATTATCAGGCAGCTGAGCAGGCGCTGATCCCGCACCTCAGCAGGCACTGATCACGTGCCTGTCATGCAGTGATCAGGTGACTGAGAGGCCCTGATCATGTGACTGCTCATGTGCTGATCAGGTAGCTGCACGGATCATGTGCCCAGCAGGCAAGAATCAAGCAGCTGAGCAGGCATGAATCCTGCGGCCCAGCTGGCGATTATCAGGCAGCTGAGCAGGCATGAATCCTGCGGCCCAGCTGGCGATTATCAGGCAGCTGAGCAGGCATGAATCCTGCGGCCCAGCTGGCGATTATCAGGCAGCTGAGCAGGCATGAATCCTGCGGCCCAGCTGGCGATTATCAGGCAGCTGAGCAGGCATGAATCCTGCGGCCCAGCTGGCGATTATCAGGCAGCTGAGCAGGCATGAATCCTGCGGCCCAGCTGGCGATTATCAGGCAGCTGAGCAGGCATGAATCCTGCGGCCCAGCTGGCGATTATCAGGCAGCTGAGCAGGCATGAATCCTGCGGCCCAGCTGGCGATTATCAGGCAGCTGAGCAGGCATGAATCCTGCGGCCCAGCTGGCGATTATCAGGCAGCTGAGCAGGCATGAATCCTGCGGCCCAGCTGGCGATTATCAGGCAGCTGAGCAGGCATGAATCCTGCGGCCCAGCTGGCGATTATCAGGCAGCTGAGCAGGCATGAATCCTGCGGCCCAGCTGGCGATTATCAGGCAGCTGAGCAGGCATGAATCCTGCGGCCCAGCTGGCGATTATCAGGCAGCTGAGCAGGCGCTGATCCCGCACTCAGCAGGCACTGATCACGTGCCTGTCATGCAGTGATCAGGTGACTGAGAGGCGCTGATCATGTGACTGCTCATGTGCTGATCAGGTAGCTCTCCTGCACGGATCATGTGCCTCAGCAGGCAAGAATCAAGCAGCTGAGCAGGCATGAATCCTGCGGCCCAGCTGGCGATTATCAGGCAGCTGAGCAGGCATGAATCCTGCGGCCCAGCTGGCGATTATCAGGCAGCTGAGCAGGCATGAATCCTGCGGCCCAGCTGGCGATTATCAGGCAGCTGAGCAGGCATGAATCCTGCGGCCCAGCTGGCGGTTATCAGGCAGCTGAGCAGGCATGAATCCTGCGGCCCAGCTGGCGATTATCAGGCAGCTGAGCAGGCATGAATCCTGCGGCCCAGCTGGCGATTATCAGGCAGCTGAGCAGGCATGAATCCTGCGGCCCAGCTGGCGATTATCAGGCAGCTGAGCAGGCATGAATCCTGCGGCCCAGCTGGCGATTATCAGGCAGCTGAGCAGGCATGAATCCTGCGGCCCAGCTGGCGATTATCAGGCAGCTGAGCAGGCATGAATCCTGCGGCCCAGCTGGCGATTATCAGGCAGCTGAGCAGGCATGAATCCTGCGGCCCAGCTGGCGATTATCAGGCAGCTGAGCAGGCATGAATCCTGCGGCCCAGCTGGCGATTATCAGGCAGCTGAGCAGGCATGAATCCTGCGGCCCAGCTGGCGATTATCAGGCAGCTGAGCAGGCGCTGACACTCAGCAGGCACTGATCACGTGCCTGTCATGCAGTGATCAGGTGACTGAGAGGCGCTGATCATGTGACTGCTCATGTGCTGATCAGGTAGCTCTCCTGCACGGATCATGTGCCTCAGCAGGCAAGAATCAAGCAGCTGAGCAGGCATGAATCCTGCGGCCCAGCTGGCGATTATCAGGCAGCTGAGCAGGCATGAATCCTGCGGCCCAGCTGGCGATTATCAGGCAGCTGAGCAGGCATGAATCCTGCGGCCCAGCTGGCGATTATCAGGCAGCTGAGCAGGCATGAATCCTGCGGCCCAGCTGGCGATTATCAGGCAGCTGAGCAGGCATGAATCCTGCGGCCCAGCTGGCGATTATCAGGCAGCTGAGCAGGCATGAATCCTGCGGCCCAGCTGGCGATTATCAGGCAGCTGAGCAGGCATGAATCCTGCGGCCCAGCTGGCGATTATCAGGCAGCTGAGCAGGCATGAATCCTGCGGCCCAGCTGGCGATTATCAGGCAGCTGAGCAGGCATGAATCCTGCGGCCCAGCTGGCGATTATCAGGCAGCTGAGCAGGCATGAATCCTGCGGCCCAGCTGGCGATTATCAGGCAGCTGAGCAGGCATGAATCCTGCGGCCCAGCTGGCGATTATCAGGCAGCTGAGCAGGCATGAATCCTGCGGCCCAGCTGGCGATTATCAGGCAGCTGAGCAGGCATGAATCCTGCGGCCCAGCTGGCGATTATCAGGCAGCTGAGCAGGCATGAATCCTGCGGCCCAGCTGGCGATTATCAGGCAGCTGAGCAGGCATGAATCCTGCGGCCCAGCTGGCGATTATCAGGCAGCTGAGCAGGCATGAATCCTGCGGCCCAGCTGGCGATTATCAGGCAGCTGAGCAGGCGCTGATCCCGCACCTCAGCAGGCACTGATCACGTGCCTGTCATGCAGTGATCAGGTGACTGAGAGGCGCTGATCATGTGACTGCTCATGTGCTGATCAGGTAGCTCTCCTGCACGGATCATGTGCCTCAGCAGGCAAGAATCAAGCAGCTGAGCAGGCATGAATCCTGCGGCCCAGCTGGCGATTATCAGGCAGCTGAGCAGGCATGAATCCTGCGGCCCAGCTGGCGATTATCAGGCAGCTGAGCAGGCGCTGATCCCGCACCTCAGCAGGCACTGATCACGTGCCTGTCATGCAGTGATCAGGTGACTGAGAGGCGCTGATCATGTGACTGCTCATGTGCTGATCAGGTAGCTCTCCTGCACGGATCATGTGCCTCAGCAGGCAAGAATCAGCAGCTGAGCAGGCATGAATCCTGCGGCCCAGCTGGCGATTATCAGGCAGCTGAGCAGGCATGAATCCTGCGGCCCAGCTGGCGATTATCAGGCAGCTGAGCAGGCATGAATCCTGCGGCCCAGCTGGCGATTATCAGGCAGCTGAGCAGGCATGAATCCTGCGGCCCAGCTGGCGATTATCAGGCAGCTGAGCAGGCATGAATCCTGCGGCCCAGCTGGCGATTATCAGGCAGCTGAGCAGGCATGAATCCTGCGGCCCAGCTGGCGATTATCAGGCAGCTGAGCAGGCATGAATCCTGCGGCCCAGCTGGCGATTATCAGGCAGCTGAGCAGGCATGAATCCTGCGGCCCAGCTGGCGATTATCAGGCAGCTGAGCAGGCATGAATCCTGCGGCCCAGCTGGCGATTATCAGGCAGCTGAGCAGGCATGAATCCTGCGGCCCAGCTGGCGATTATCAGGCAGCTGAGCAGGCATGAATCCTGCGGCCCAGCTGGCGATTATCAGGCAGCTGAGCAGGCATGAATCCTGCGGCCCAGCTGGCGATTATCAGGCAGCTGAGCAGGCATGAATCCTGCGGCCCAGCTGGCGATTATCAGGCAGCTGAGCAGGCATGAATCCTGCGGCCCAGCTGGCGATTATCAGGCAGCTGAGCAGGCATGAATCCTGCGGCCCAGCTGGCGATTATCAGGCAGCTGAGCAGGCATGAATCCTGCGGCCCAGCTGGCGATTATCAGGCAGCTGAGCAGGCGCTGATCCCGCACTCAGCAGGCACTGATCACGTGCCTGTCATGCAGTGATCAGGTGACTGAGAGGCGCTGATCATGTGACTGCTCATGTGCTGATCAGGTAGCTCTCCTGCACGGATCATGTGCCTCAGCAGGCAAGAATCAGCAGCTGAGCAGGCATGAATCCTGCGGCCCAGCTGGCGATTATCAGGCAGCTGAGCAGGCATGAATCCTGCGGCCCAGCTGGCGATTATCAGGCAGCTGAGCAGGCATGAATCCTGCGGCCCAGCTGGCGATTATCAGGCAGCTGAGCAGGCATGAATCCTGCGGCCCAGCTGGCGATTATCAGGCAGCTGAGCAGGCATGAATCCTGCGGCCCAGCTGGCGATTATCAGGCAGCTGAGCAGGCGCTGATCCCGCACCTCAGCAGGCACTGATCACGTGCCTGTCATGCAGTGATCAGGTGACTGAGAGGCGCTGATCATGTGACTGCTCATGTGCTGATCAGGTAGCTCTCCTGCACGGATCATGTGCCTCAGCAGGCAAGAATCAAGCAGCTGAGCAGGCATGAATCCTGCGGCCCAGCTGGCGATTATCAGGCAGCTGAGCAGGCATGAATCCTGCGGCCCAGCTGGCGATTATCAGGCAGCTGAGCAGGCATGAATCCTGCGGCCCAGCTGGCGATTATCAGGCAGCTGAGCAGGCATGAATCCTGCGGCCCAGCTGGCGATTATCAGGCAGCTGAGCAGGCATGAATCCTGCGGCCCAGCTGGCGATTATCAGGCAGCTGAGCAGGCATGAATCCTGCGGCCCAGCTGGCGTTATCAGGCAGCTGAGCAGGCATGAATCCTGCGGCCCAGCTGGCGATTATCAGGCAGCTGAGCAGGCATGAATCCTGCGGCCCAGCTGGCGATTATCAGGCAGCTGAGCAGCTGATGCACTGATCACGTGCCTGTCATGCAGTGATCAGGTGACTGAGAGGCGCTGATCATGTGACTGCTCATGTGCTGATCAGGTAGCTCTCCTGCACGGATCATGTGCCTCAGCAGGCAAGAATCAGCAGCTGAGCAGGCATGAATCCTGCGGCCCAGCTGGCGATTATCAGGCAGCTGAGCAGGCATGAATCCTGCGGCCCAGCTGGCGATTATCAGGCAGCTGAGCAGGCGCTGATCCCGCACCCAGCAGGCACTGATCACGTGCCTGTCATGCAGTGATCAGGTGACTGAGAGGCGCTGATCATGTGACTGCTTGTGCTGATCAGGTAGCTCTCCTGCACGGATCATGTGCCTCAGCAGGCAAGAATCAAGCAGCTGAGCAGGCATGAATCCTGCGGCCCAGCTGGCGATTATCAGGCAGCTGAGCAGGCATGAATCCTGCGGCCCAGCTGGCGATTATCAGGCAGCTGAGCAGGCATGAATCCTGCGGCCCAGCTGGCGATTATCAGGCAGCTGAGCAGGCATGAATCCTGCGGCCCAGCTGGCGATTATCAGGCAGCTGAGCAGGCATGAATCCTGCGGCCCAGCTGGCGATTATCAGGCAGCTGAGCAGGCATGAATCCTGCGGCCCAGCTGGCGATTATCAGGCAGCTGAGCAGGCATGAATCCTGCGGCCCAGCTGGCGTTATCAGGCAGCTGAGCAGGCATGAATCCTGCGGCCCAGCTGGCGATTATCAGGCAGCTGAGCAGGCATGAATCCTGCGGCCCAGCTGGCGATTATCAGGCAGCTGAGCAGGCATGAATCCTGCGGCCCAGCTGGCGATTATCAGGCAGCTGAGCAGGCATGAATCCTGCGGCCCAGCTGGCGATTATCAGGCAGCTGAGCAGGCATGAATCCTGCGGCCCAGCTGGCGATTATCAGGCAGCTGAGCAGGCATGAATCCTGCGGCCCAGCTGGCGATTATCAGGCAGCTGAGCAGGCATGAATCCTGCGGCCCAGCTGGCGATTATCAGGCAGCTGAGCAGGCGCTGATCCCGCACCTCAGCAGGCACTGATCAGCCTGTCATGCAGTGATCAGGTGACTGAGAGGCGCTGATCATGTGACTGCTCATGTGCTGATCAGGTAGCTCTCCTGCACGGATCATGTGCCTCAGCAGGCAGAATCAGCAGCTGAGCAGGCATGAATCCTGCGGCCCAGCTGGCGATTATCAGGCAGCTGAGCAGGCATGAATCCTGCGGCCCAGCTGGCGATTATCAGGCAGCTGAGCAGGCATGAATCCTGCGGCCCAGCTGGCGATTATCAGGCAGCTGAGCAGGCATGAATCCTGCGGCCCAGCTGGCGATTATCAGGCAGCTGAGCAGGCATGAATCCTGCGGCCCAGCTGGCGATTATCAGGCAGCTGAGCAGGCATGAATCCTGCGGCCCAGCTGGCGATTATCAGGCAGCTGAGCAGGCATGAATCCTGCGGCCCAGCTGGCGATTATCAGGCAGCTGAGCAGGCATGAATCCTGCGGCCCAGCTGGCGATTATCAGGCAGCTGAGCAGGCATGAATCCTGCGGCCCAGCTGGCGTTATCAGGCAGCTGAGCAGGCATGAATCCTGCGGCCCAGCTGGCGATTATCAGGCAGCTGAGCAGGCATGAATCCTGCGGCCCAGCTGGCGATTATCAGGCAGCTGAGCAGGCATGAATCCTGCGGCCCAGCTGGCGATTATCAGGCAGCTGAGCAGGCGCTGATCCCGCACCTCAGCAGGCACTGATCACGTGCCTGTCATGCAGTGATCAGGTGACTGAGAGGCGCTGATCATGTGACTGCTCATGTGCTGATCAGGTAGCTCTCCTGCACGGATCATGTGCCTCAGCAGGCAAGAATCAAGCAGCTGAGCAGGCATGAATCCTGCGGCCCAGCTGGCGATTATCAGGCAGCTGAGCAGGCATGAATCCTGCGGCCCAGCTGGCGATTATCAGGCAGCTGAGCAGGCATGAATCCTGCGGCCCAGCTGGCGATTATCAGGCAGCTGAGCAGGCATGAATCCTGCGGCCCAGCTGGCGATTATCAGGCAGCTGAGCAGGCATGAATCCTGCGGCCCAGCTGGCGATTATCAGGCAGCTGAGCAGGCATGAATCCTGCGGCCCAGCTGGCGATTATCAGGCAGCTGAGCAGGCATGAATCCTGCGGCCCAGCTGGCGATTATCAGGCAGCTGAGCAGGCATGAATCCTGCGGCCCAGCTGGCGATTATCAGGCAGCTGAGCAGGCATGAATCCTGCGGCCCAGCTGGCGATTATCAGGCAGCTGAGCAGGCATGAATCCTGCGGCCCAGCTGGCGATTATCAGGCAGCTGAGCAGGCATGAATCCTGCGGCCCAGCTGGCGATTATCAGGCAGCTGAGCAGGCATGAATCCTGCGGCCCAGCTGGCGATTATCAGGCAGCTGAGCAGGCATGAATCCTGCGGCCCAGCTGGCGATTATCAGGCAGCTGAGCAGGCATGAATCCTGCGGCCCAGCTGGCGATTATCAGGCAGCTGAGCAGGCATGAATCCTGCGGCCCAGCTGGCGATTATCAGGCAGCTGAGCAGGCATGAATCCTGCGGCCCAGCTGGCGATTATCAGGCAGCTGAGCAGGCGCTGATCCCGCACCTCAGCAGGCACTGATCACGTGCCTGTCATGCAGTGATCAGGTGACTGAGAGGCGCTGATCATGTGACTGCTCATGTGCTGATCAGGTAGCTCTCCTGCACGGATCATGTGCCTCAGCAGGCAAGAATCAGCAGCTGAGCAGGCATGAATCCTGCGGCCCAGCTGGCGATTATCAGGCAGCTGAGCAGGCATGAATCCTGCGGCCCAGCTGGCGATTATCAGGCAGCTGAGCAGGCATGAATCCTGCGGCCCAGCTGGCGATTATCAGGCAGCTGAGCAGGCATGAATCCTGCGGCCCAGCTGGCGATTATCAGGCAGCTGAGCAGGCATGAATCCTGCGGCCCAGCTGGCGATTATCAGGCAGCTGAGCAGGCATGAATCCTGCGGCCCAGCTGGCGATTATCAGGCAGCTGAGCAGGCATGAATCCTGCGGCCCAGCTGGCGATTATCAGGCAGCTGAGCAGGCATGAATCCTGCGGCCCAGCTGGCGATTATCAGGCAGCTGAGCAGGCGCTGATCCCGCACCTCAGCAGGCACTGATCACGTGCCTGTCATGCAGTGATCAGGTGACTGAGAGGCGCTGATCATGTGACTGCTCATGTGCTGATCAGGTAGCTCTCCTGCACGGATCATGTGCCTCAGCAGGCAAGAATCAAGCAGCTGAGCAGGCATGAATCCTGCGGCCCAGCTGGCGATTATCAGGCAGCTGAGCAGGCATGAATCCTGCGGCCCAGCTGGCGATTATCAGGCAGCTGAGCAGGCATGATCCCGCAGCTGCAGGCAGGCATCAGCAGCCTGTCATGCAGTGATCAGGTGACTGAGAGGCGCTGATCAGGTGACTGCTCATGTGCTGATTATCAGGCAGCTGAGCCTGCACAATCATGTGCCCAGCTGGCAAGAATCAGGCAGCTGAGCAGGCATGAATCCTGCGGCCCAGCTGGCGATTATCAGGCAGCTGAGCAGGCATGAATCCTGCGGCCCAGCTGGCGATTATCAGGCAGCTGAGCAGGCATGAATCCTGCGGCCCAGCTGGCGATTATCAGGCAGCTGAGCAGGCATGAATCCTGCGGCCCAGCTGGCGATTATCAGGCAGCTGAGCAGGCATGAATCCTGCGGCCCAGCTGGCGATTATCAGGCAGCTGAGCAGGCATGAATCCTGCGGCCCAGCTGGCGATTATCAGGCAGCTGAGCAGGCATGAATCCTGCGGCCCAGCTGGCGATTATCAGGCAGCTGAGCAGGCATGAATCCTGCGGCCCAGCTGGCGATTATCAGGCAGCTGAGCAGGCATGAATCCTGCGGCCCAGCTGGCGATTATCAGGCAGCTGAGCAGGCATGAATCCTGCGGCCCAGCTGGCGATTATCAGGCAGCTGAGCAGGCATGAATCCTGCGGCCCAGCTGGCGATTATCAGGCAGCTGAGCAGGCATGAATCCTGCGGCCCAGCTGGCGATTATCAGGCAGCTGAGCAGGCATGAATCCTGCGGCCCAGCTGGCGATTATCAGGCAGCTGAGCAGGCGCTGATCCCGCACAGCAGGCACTGATCACGTGCCTGTCATGCAGTGATCAGGTGACTGAGAGGCGCTGATCATGTGACTGCTCATGTGCTGATCAGGTAGCTAGCCTGCACGGATCATGTGCCCAGCAGGCAAGAATCAAGCAGCTGAGCAGGCATGAATCCTGCGGCCCAGCTGGCGATTATCAGGCAGCTGAGCAGGCATGAATCCTGCGGCCCAGCTGGCGATTATCAGGCAGCTGAGCAGGCATGAATCCTGCGGCCCAGCTGGCGATTATCAGGCAGCTGAGCAGGCATGAATCCTGCGGCCCAGCTGGCGATTATCAGGCAGCTGAGCAGGCATGAATCCTGCGGCCCAGCTGGCGATTATCAGGCAGCTGAGCAGGCATGAATCCTGCGGCCCAGCTGGCGATTATCAGGCAGCTGAGCAGGCATGAATCCTGCGGCCCAGCTGGCGATTATCAGGCAGCTGAGCAGGCATGAATCCTGCGGCCCAGCTGGCGATTATCAGGCAGCTGAGCAGGCATGAATCCTGCGGCCCAGCTGGCGATTATCAGGCAGCTGAGCAGGCATGAATCCTGCGGCCCAGCTGGCGATTATCAGGCAGCTGAGCAGGCATGAATCCTGCGGCCCAGCTGGCGATTATCAGGCAGCTGAGCAGGCATGAATCCTGCGGCCCAGCTGGCGATTATCAGGCAGCTGAGCAGGCATGAATCCTGCGGCCCAGCTGGCGATTATCAGGCAGCTGAGCAGGCGCTGATCCCGCACCTCAGCAGGCACTGATCACGTGCCTGTCATGCAGTGATCAGGTGACTGAGAGGCGCTGATCATGTGACTGCTCATGTGCTGATCAGGTAGCTCTCCTGCACGGATCATGTGCCTCAGCAGGCAAGAATCAAGCAGCTGAGCAGGCATGAATCCTGCGGCCCAGCTGGCGATTATCAGGCAGCTGAGCAGGCATGAATCCTGCGGCCCAGCTGGCGATTATCAGGCAGCTGAGCAGGCATGAATCCTGCGGCCCAGCTGGCGATTATCAGGCAGCTGAGCAGGCATGAATCCTGCGGCCCAGCTGGCGATTATCAGGCAGCTGAGCAGGCATGAATCCTGCGGCCCAGCTGGCGATTATCAGGCAGCTGAGCAGGCATGAATCCTGCGGCCCAGCTGGCGATTATCAGGCAGCTGAGCAGGCATGAATCCTGCGGCCCAGCTGGCGATTATCAGGCAGCTGAGCAGGCATGAATCCTGCGGCCCAGCTGGCGATTATCAGGCAGCTGAGCAGGCATGAATCCTGCGGCCCAGCTGGCGATTATCAGGCAGCTGAGCAGGCATGAATCCTGCGGCCCAGCTGGCGATTATCAGGCAGCTGAGCAGGCATGAATCCTGCGGCCCAGCTGGCGATTATCAGGCAGCTGAGCAGGCATGAATCCTGCGGCCCAGCTGGCGATTATCAGGCAGCTGAGCAGGCATGAATCCTGCGGCCCAGCTGGCGATTATCAGGCAGCTGAGCAGGCATGAATCCTGCGGCCCAGCTGGCGATTATCAGGCAGCTGAGCAGGCATGAATCCTGCGGCCCAGCTGGCGATTATCAGGCAGCTGAGCAGGCATGAATCCTGCGGCCCAGATTATCAGGCAGCTGAGCAGGCATGAATCCTGCGGCCCAGCTGGCGATTATCAGGCAGCTGAGCAGGCATGAATCCTGCGGCCCAGCTGGCGATTATCAGGCAGCTGAGCAGGCGCTGATCCCGCACCTCAGCAGGCACTGATCACGTGCCTGTCATGCAGTGATCAGGTGACTGAGAGGCGCTGATCATGTGACTGCTCATGTGCTGATCAGGTAGCTCTCCTGCACGGATCATGTGCCTCAGCAGGCAAGAATCAAGCAGCTGAGCAGGCATGAATCCTGCGGCCCAGCTGGCGATTATCAGGCAGCTGAGCAGGCATGAATCCTGCGGCCCAGCTGGCGATTATCAGGCAGCTGAGCAGGCATGAATCCTGCGGCCCAGCTGGCGATTATCAGGCAGCTGAGCAGGCATGAATCCTGCGGCCCAGCTGGCGATTATCAGGCAGCTGAGCAGGCATGAATCCTGCGGCCCAGCTGGCGATTATCAGGCAGCTGAGCAGGCATGAATCCTGCGGCCCAGCTGGCGATTATCAGGCAGCTGAGCAGGCATGAATCCTGCGGCCCAGCTGGCGATTATCAGGCAGCTGAGCAGGCATGAATCCTGCGGCCCAGCTGGCGATTATCAGGCAGCTGAGCAGGCGCTGATCCCGCACTCAGCAGGCACTGATCACGTGCCTGTCATGCAGTGATCAGGTGACTGAGAGGCGCTGATCATGTGACTGCTCATGTGCTGATCAGGTAGCTCCTGCACGGATCATGTGCCTCAGCAGGCAAGAATCAGCAGCTGAGCAGGCATGAATCCTGCGGCCCAGCTGGCGATTATCAGGCAGCTGAGCAGGCATGAATCCTGCGGCCCAGCTGGCGATTATCAGGCAGCTGAGCAGGCGCTGATCCCGCACCTCAGCAGGCACTGATCACGTGCCTGTCATGCAGTGATCAGGTGACTGAGAGGCGCTGATCATGTGACTGCTCATGTGCTGATCAGGTAGCTCTCCTGCACGGATCATGTGCCCAGCAGGCAAGAATCAAGCAGCTGAGCAGGCATGAATCCTGCGGCCCAGCTGGCGATTATCAGGCAGCTGAGCAGGCATGAATCCTGCGGCCCAGCTGGCGATTATCAGGCAGCTGAGCAGGCATGAATCCTGCGGCCCAGCTGGCGATTATCAGGCAGCTGAGCAGGCATGAATCCTGCGGCCCAGCTGGCGATTATCAGGCAGCTGAGCAGGCATGAATCCTGCGGCCCAGCTGGCGATTATCAGGCAGCTGAGCAGGCATGAATCCTGCGGCCCAGCTGGCGATTATCAGGCAGCTGAGCAGGCATGAATCCTGCGGCCCAGCTGGCGATTATCAGGCAGCTGAGCAGGCATGAATCCTGCGGCCCAGCTGGCGATTATCAGGCAGCTGAGCAGGCATGAATCCTGCGGCCCAGCTGGCGATTATCAGGCAGCTGAGCAGGCATGAATCCTGCGGCCCAGCTGGCGATTATCAGGCAGCTGAGCAGGCGCTGATCCCGCACCTCAGCAGGCACTGATCACGTGCCTGTCATGCAGTGATCAGGTGACTGAGAGGCGCTGATCATGTGACTGCTCATGTGCTGATCAGGTAGCTCTCCTGCACGGATCATGTGCCTCAGCAGGCAAGAATCAAGCAGCTGAGCAGGCATGAATCCTGCGGCCCAGCTGGCGATTATCAGGCAGCTGAGCAGGCATGAATCCTGCGGCCCAGCTGGCGATTATCAGGCAGCTGAGCAGGCATGAATCCTGCGGCCCAGCTGGCGATTATCAGGCAGCTGAGCAGGCATGAATCCTGCGGCCCAGCTGGCGATTATCAGGCAGCTGAGCAGGCATGAATCCTGCGGCCCAGCTGGCGATTATCAGGCAGCTGAGCAGGCATGAATCCTGCGGCCCAGCTGGCGATTATCAGGCAGCTGAGCAGGCATGAATCCTGCGGCCCAGCTGGCGATTATCAGGCAGCTGAGCAGGCATGAATCCCGGCCCAGCTGGCGATTATCAGGCAGCTGAGCAGGCATGAATCCTGCGGCCCAGCTGGCGATTATCAGGCAGCTGAGCAGGCATGAATCCTGCGGCCCAGCTGGCGATTATCAGGCAGCTGAGCAGGCATGAATCCTGCGGCCCAGCTGGCGATTATCAGGCAGCTGAGCAGGCATGAATCCTGCGGCCCAGCTGGCGATTATCAGGCAGCTGAGCAGGCATGAATCCTGCGGCCCAGCTGGCGTTATCAGGCAGCTGAGCAGGCATGAATCCTGCGGCCCAGCTGGCGATTATCAGGCAGCTGAGCAGGCATGAATCCTGCGGCCCAGCTGGCGATTATCAGGCAGCTGAGCAGGCATGAATCCTGCGGCCCAGCTGGCGATTATCAGGCAGCTGAGCAGGCGCTGATCCCGCACCTCAGCAGGCACTGATCACGTGCCTGTCATGCAGTGATCAGGTGACTGAGAGGCGCTGATCATGTGACTGCTCATGTGCTGATCAGGTAGCTCTCCTGCACGGATCATGTGCCTCAGCAGGCAAGAATCAAGCAGCTGAGCAGGCATGAATCCTGCGGCCCAGCTGGCGATTATCAGGCAGCTGAGCAGGCATGAATCCTGCGGCCCAGCTGGCGATTATCAGGCAGCTGAGCAGGCATGAATCCTGCGGCCCAGCTGGCGATTATCAGGCAGCTGAGCAGGCATGAATCCTGCGGCCCAGCTGGCGATTATCAGGCAGCTGAGCAGGCATGAATCCTGCGGCCCAGCTGGCGATTATCAGGCAGCTGAGCAGGCATGAATCCTGCGGCCCAGCTGGCGATTATCAGGCAGCTGAGCAGGCATGAATCCTGCGGCCCAGCTGGCGTTATCAGGCAGCTGAGCAGGCATGAATCCTGCGGCCCAGCTGGCGATTATCAGGCAGCTGAGCAGGCATGAATCCTGCGGCCCAGCTGGCGTTATCAGGCAGCTGAGCAGGCATGAATCCTGCGGCCCAGCTGGCGGTTATCAGGCAGCTGAGCAGGCATGAATCCTGCGGCCCAGCTGGCGATTATCAGGCAGCTGAGCAGGCATGAATCCTGCGGCCCAGCTGGCGATTATCAGGCAGCTGAGCAGGCGCTGATCCCGCACCTCAGCAGGCACTGATCACGTGCCTGTCATGCAGTGATCAGGTGACTGAGAGGCGCTGATCATGTGACTGCTCATGTGCTGATCAGGTAGCTCTCCTGCACGGATCATGTGCCTCAGCAGGCAAGAATCAAGCAGCTGAGCAGGCATGAATCCTGCGGCCCAGCTGGCGATTATCAGGCAGCTGAGCAGGCATGAATCCTGCGGCCCAGCTGGCGATTATCAGGCAGCTGAGCAGGCATGAATCCTGCGGCCCAGCTGGCGATTATCAGGCAGCTGAGCAGGCATGAATCCTGCGGCCCAGCTGGCGATTATCAGGCAGCTGAGCAGGCATGAATCCTGCGGCCCAGCTGGCGATTATCAGGCAGCTGAGCAGGCATGAATCCTGCGGCCCAGCTGGCGATTATCAGGCAGCTGAGCAGGCATGAATCCTGCGGCCCAGCTGGCGATTATCAGGCAGCTGAGCAGGCATGAATCCTGCGGCCCAGCTGGCGATTATCAGGCAGCTGAGCAGGCATGAATCCTGCGGCCCAGCTGGCGATTATCAGGCAGCTGAGCAGGCATGAATCCTGCGGCCCAGCTGGCGATTATCAGGCAGCTGAGCAGGCATGAATCCTGCGGCCCAGCTGGCGATTATCAGGCAGCTGAGCAGGCATGAATCCTGCGGCCCAGCTGGCGATTATCAGGCAGCTGAGCAGGCATGAATCCTGCGGCCCAGCTGGCGATTATCAGGCAGCTGAGCAGGCATGAATCCTGCGGCCCAGCTGGCGATTATCAGGCAGCTGAGCAGGCATGAATCCTGCGGCCCAGCTGGCGATTATCAGGCAGCTGAGCAGGCATGAATCCTGCGGCCCAGCTGGCGATTATCAGGCAGCTGAGCAGGCATGAATCCTGCGGCCCAGCTGGCGATTATCAGGCAGCTGAGCAGGCATGAATCCTGCGGCCCAGCTGGCGATTATCAGGCAGCTGAGCAGGCATGAATCCTGCGGCCCAGCTGGCGATTATCAGGCAGCTGAGCAGGCATGAATCCTGCGGCCCAGCTGGCGATTATCAGGCAGCTGAGCAGGCATGAATCCTGCGGCCCAGCTGGCGATTATCAGGCAGCTGAGCAGGCATGAATCCTGCGGCCCAGCTGGCGATTATCAGGCAGCTGAGCAGGCATGAATCCTGCGGCCCAGCTGGCGATTATCAGGCAGCTGAGCAGGCATGAATCCTGCGGCCCAGCTGGCGATTATCAGGCAGCTGAGCAGGCATGAATCCTGCGGCCCAGCTGGCGATTATCAGGCAGCTGAGCAGGCATGAATCCTGCGGCCCAGCTGGCGATTATCAGGCAGCTGAGCAGGCATGAATCCTGCGGCCCAGCTGGCGATTATCAGGCAGCTGAGCAGGCATGAATCCTGCGGCCCAGCTGGCGATTATCAGGCAGCTGAGCAGGCATGAATCCTGCGGCCCAGCTGGCGATTATCAGGCAGCTGAGCAGGCATGAATCCTGCGGCCCAGCTGGCGATTATCAGGCAGCTGAGCAGGCATGAATCCTGCGGCCCAGCTGGCGATTATCAGGCAGCTGAGCAGGCATGAATCCTGCGGCCCAGCTGGCGATTATCAGGCAGCTGAGCAGGCATGAATCCTGCCCAGCTGGCGATTATCAGGCAGCTGAGCAGGCATGAATCCTGCGGCCCAGCTGGCGATTATCAGGCAGCTGAGCAGGCATGAATCCTGCGGCCCAGCTGGCGATTATCAGGCAGCTGAGCAGGCATGAATCCTGCGGCCCAGCTGGCGATTATCAGGCAGCTGAGCAGGCATGAATCCTGCGGCCCAGCTGGCGATTATCAGGCAGCTGAGCAGGCATGAATCCTGCGGCCCAGCTGGCGATTATCAGGCAGCTGAGCAGGCATGAATCCTGCGGCCCAGCTGGCGATTATCAGGCAGCTGAGCAGGCATGAATCCTGCGGCCCAGCTGGCGATTATCAGGCAGCTGAGCAGGCATGAATCCTGCGGCCCAGCTGGCGATTATCAGGCAGCTGAGCAGGCATGAATCCTGCGGCCCAGCTGGCGATTATCAGGCAGCTGAGCAGGCATGAATCCTGCGGCCCAGCTGGCGATTATCAGGCAGCTGAGCAGGCATGAATCCTGCGGCCCAGCTGGCGATTATCAGGCAGCTGAGCAGGCATGAATCCTGCGGCCCAGCTGGCGATTATCAGGCAGCTGAGCAGGCATGAATCCTGCGGCCCAGCTGGCGATTATCAGGCAGCTGAGCAGGCATGAATCCTGCGGCCCAGCTGGCGATTATCAGGCAGCTGAGCAGGCATGAATCCTGCGGCCCAGCTGGCGATTATCAGGCAGCTGAGCAGGCATGAATCCTGCGGCCCAGCTGGCGATTATCAGGCAGCTGAGCAGGCATGAATCCTGCGGCCCAGCTGGCGATTATCAGGCAGCTGAGCAGGCGCTGATCCCGCACCTCAGCAGGCACTGATCACGTGCCTGTCATGCAGTGATCAGGTGACTGAGAGGCGCTGATCATGTGACTGCTCATGTGCTGATCAGGTAGCTCTCCTGCACGGATCATGTGCCTCAGCAGGCAAGAATCAAGCAGCTGAGCAGGCATGAATCCTGCGGCCCAGCTGGCGATTATCAGGCAGCTGAGCAGGCATGAATCCTGCGGCCCAGCTGGCGATTATCAGGCAGCTGAGCAGGCATGAATCCTGCGGCCCAGCTGGCGATTATCAGGCAGCTGAGCAGGCATGAATCCTGCGGCCCAGCTGGCGATTATCAGGCAGCTGAGCAGGCATGAATCCTGCGGCCCAGCTGGCGATTATCAGGCAGCTGAGCAGGCGCTGATCCCGCACTCAGCAGGCACTGATCACGTGCCTGTCATGCAGTGATCAGGTGACTGAGAGGCGCTGATCATGTGACTGCTCATGTGCTGATCAGGCAGCTCTCCTGCACGGATCATGTGCCTCAGCAGGCAAGAATCAGCAGCTGAGCAGGCATGAATCCTGCGGCCCAGCTGGCGATTATCAGGCAGCTGAGCAGGCATGAATCCTGCGGCCCAGCTGGCGATTATCAGGCAGCTGAGCAGGCATGAATCCTGCGGCCCAGCTGGCGATTATCAGGCAGCTGAGCAGGCATGAATCCTGCGGCCCAGCTGGCGATTATCAGGCAGCTGAGCAGGCATGAATCCTGCGGCCCAGCTGGCGATTATCAGGCAGCTGAGCAGGCATGAATCCTGCGGCCCAGCTGGCGATTATCAGGCAGCTGAGCAGGCATGAATCCTGCGGCCCAGCTGGCGATTATCAGGCAGCTGAGCAGGCATGAATCCTGCGGCCCAGCTGGCGATTATCAGGCAGCTGAGCAGGCATGAATCCTGCGGCCCAGCTGGCGATTATCAGGCAGCTGAGCAGGCATGAATCCTGCGGCCCAGCTGGCGATTATCAGGCAGCTGAGCAGGCATGAATCCTGCGGCCCAGCTGGCGATTATCAGGCAGCTGAGCAGGCATGAATCCTGCGGCCCAGCTGGCGATTATCAGGCAGCTGAGCAGGCGCTGATCCCGCACCTCAGCAGGCACTGATCACGTGCCTGTCATGCAGTGATCAGGTGACTGAGAGGCGCTGATCATGTGACTGCTCATGTGCTGATCAGGTAGCTCTCCTGCACGGATCATGTGCCTCAGCAGGCAAGAATCAAGCAGCTGAGCAGGCATGAATCCTGCGGCCCAGCTGGCGATTATCAGGCAGCTGAGCAGGCATGAATCCTGCGGCCCAGCTGGCGATTATCAGGCAGCTGAGCAGGCATGAATCCTGCGGCCCAGCTGGCGATTATCAGGCAGCTGAGCAGGCATGAATCCCGGCCCAGCTGGCATTATCAGGCAGCTGAGCAGGCAGTTCAGCCCAGCTGCAGGCAGCTGAGCAGGCATGAACTGCGGCCCAGCTGGCGATTATCAGGCAGCTGAGCAGGCATGAATCCTGCGGCCCAGGCGATTATCAGGCAGCTGAGCAGGCATGAATCCTGCGGCCCAGCTGGCGATTATCAGGCAGCTGAGCAGGCATGAATCCTGCGGCCCAGCTGGCGATTATCAGGCAGCTGAGCAGGCATGAATCCTGCGGCCCAGCTGGCGATTATCAGGCAGCTGAGCAGGCATGAATCCTGCGGCCCAGCTGGCGATTATCAGGCAGCTGAGCAGGCATGAATCCTGCGGCCCAGCTGGCGATTATCAGGCAGCTGAGCAGGCATGAATCCTGCGGCCCAGCTGGCGATTATCAGGCAGCTGAGCAGGCATGAATCCTGCGGCCCAGCTGGCGATTATCAGGCAGCTGAGCAGGCATGAATCCTGCGGCCCAGCTGGCGATTATCAGGCAGCTGAGCAGGCGCTGATCCCGCCTCAGCAGGCACTGATCACGTGGCTGTCATGCAGTGATCAGGTGACTGAGAGGCGCTGATCATGTGACTGCCGGCCCAGCAGGCACGGATCATGTGCCTCAGCAGGCAGCTGAGCAGGCATGAATCCTGCGGCCCAGCTGGCGATTATCAGGCAGCTGAGCAGGCATGAATCCTGCGGCCCAGCTGGCGATTATCAGGCAGCTGAGCAGGCATGAATCCTGCGGCCCAGCTGGCGATTATCAGGCAGCTGAGCAGGCATGATCCTGCGGCCCAGCTGGCGATTATCAGGCAGCTGAGCAGGCATGAATCCTGCGGCCCAGCTGGCGATTATCAGGCAGCTGAGCAGGCATGAATCCTGCGGCCCAGCTGGCGATTATCAGGCAGCTGAGCAGGCATGAATCCTGCGGCCCATTATCAGGCAGCTGAGCAGGCATGAATCCTGCGGCCCAGCTGGCGATTATCAGGCAGCTGAGCAGGCATGAATCCTGCGGCCCAGCTGGCGATTATCAGGCAGCTGAGCAGGCGCTGATCCCGCACCTCAGCAGGCACTGATCAGCCTGCATGCAGTGATCAGGTGACTGAGAGGCGCTGATCATGTGACTGCTCATGTGCTGATCAGGTAGCTCTCCTGCACGGATCAGCCTCAGCAGGCAAGAATCAGCAGCTGAGCAGGCATGAAGCAGCTGAGCAGGCATGAATCCTGCGGCCCAGCTGGCGATTATCAGGCAGCTGAGCAGGCATGAATCCTGCGGCCCAGCTGGCTGAGCAGGCATGAAGGCAGAGGCAGCAGGCATGAATCCTGCGGCCCAGCTGGCGATTATCAGGCAGCTGAGCAGGCATGAATCCTGCGGCCCAGCTGGCGATTATCAGGCAGCTGAGCAGGCATGAATCCTGCGGCCCAGCTGGCGATTATCAGGCAGCTGAGCAGGCATGAATCCTGCGGCCCAGCTGGCGATTATCAGGCAGCTGAGCAGGCATGAATCCTGCGGCCCAGCTGGCGATTATCAGGCAGCTGAGCAGGCATGAATCCTGCGGCCCAGCTGGCGATTATCAGGCAGCTGAGCAGGCATGAATCCTGCGGCCCAGCTGGCGATTATCAGGCAGCTGAGCAGGCATGAATCCTGCGGCCCAGCTGGCGATTATCAGGCAGCTGAGCAGGCATGAATCCTGCGGCCCAGCTGGCGATTATCAGGCAGCTGAGCAGGCGCTGATCCCGCACCTCAGCAGGCACTGATCACGTGCCTGTCATGCAGTGATCAGGTGACTGAGAGGCGCTGATCATGTGACTGCTCATGTGCTGATCAGGTAGCTCTCCTGCACGGATCATGTGCCTCAGCAGGCAAGAATCAAGCAGCTGAGCAGGCATGAATCCTGCGGCCCAGCTGGCGATTATCAGGCAGCTGAGCAGGCATGAATCCTGCGGCCCAGCTGGCGATTATCAGGCAGCTGAGCAGGCATGAATCCTGCGGCCCAGCTGGCGATTATCAGGCAGCTGAGCAGGCATGAATCCTGCGGCCCAGCTGGCGATTATCAGGCAGCTGAGCAGGCATGAATCCTGCGGCCCAGCTGGCGATTATCAGGCAGCTGAGCAGGCATGAATCCTGCGGCCCAGCTGGCGATTATCAGGCAGCTGAGCAGGCATGAATCCTGCGGCCCAGCTGGCGATTATCAGGCAGCTGAGCAGGCATGAATCCTGCGGCCCAGCTGGCGATTATCAGGCAGCTGAGCAGGCATGAATCCTGCGGCCCAGCTGGCGATTATCAGGCAGCTGAGCAGGCATGAATCCTGCGGCCCAGCTGGCGATTATCAGGCAGCTGAGCAGGCATGAATCCTGCGGCCCAGCTGGCGATTATCAGGCAGCTGAGCAGGCATGATCCCGCACCTCAGCAGGCACTGATCACGGCCTGTCATGCAGGATCAGGTGACTGAGAGGCGCTGATCATGTGACTGCTCATGTGCTGATCAGGTAGCTCTCCTGCACGGATCATGTGCCTCAGCAGGCAAGAATCAGGCAGCTGAGCAGGCATGAATCCTGCGGCCCAGCTGGCGATTATCAGGCAGCTGAGCAGGCATGAATCCTGCGGCCCAGCTGGCGATTATCAGGCAGCTGAGCAGGCATGAATCCTGCGGCCCAGCTGGCGATTATCAGGCAGCTGAGCAGGCATGAATCCTGCGGCCCAGCTGGCGATTATCAGGCAGCTGAGCAGGCATGAATCCTGCGGCCCAGCTGGCGATTATCAGGCAGCTGAGCAGGCATGAATCCTGCGGCCCAGCTGGCGATTATCAGGCAGCTGAGCAGGCATGAATCCTGCGGCCCAGCTGGCATCAGGCAGCTGAGCAGGCATGAATCCTGCGGCCCAGCTGGCGATTATCAGGCAGCTGAGCAGGCATGAATCCTGCGGCCCAGCTGGCGATTATCAGGCAGCTGAGCAGGCATGAATCCTGCGGCCCAGCTGGCGATTATCAGGCAGCTGAGCAGGCATGAATCCTGCGGCCCAGCTGGCGATTATCAGGCAGCTGAGCAGGCATGAATCCTGCGGCCCAGCTGGCGATTATCAGGCAGCTGAGCAGGCATGAATCCTGCGGCCCAGCTGGCGTTATCAGGCAGCTGAGCAGGCATGAATCCTGCGGCCCAGCTGGCTATCAGGCAGCTGAGCAGGCATGAATCCTGCGGCCCAGCTGGCGATTATCAGGCAGCTGAGCAGGCATGAATCCTGCGGCCCAGCTGGCGATTATCAGGCAGCTGAGCAGGCGCTGATCCCGCATCAGCAGGCACTGATCACGTGCCTGTCATGCAGTGATCAGGTGACTGAGAGGCGCTGATCATGTGACTGCTCATGTGCTGATCAGGTAGCTCTCCTGCACGGATCATGTGCCTCAGCAGGCAAGAATCAAGCAGCTGAGCAGGCATGAATCCTGCGGCCCAGCTGGCGATTATCAGGCAGCTGAGCAGGCATGAATCCTGCGGCCCAGCTGGCGATTATCAGGCAGCTGAGCAGGCATGAATCCTGCGGCCCAGCTGGCGATTATCAGGCAGCTGAGCAGGCTGATCCCGCACCTCAGCAGGCACTGATCACGTGCATGCAGATCAGGTGACTGAGAGGCGCTGATCATGTGACTGCTCATGTGCTGATCAGGTAGCTCTCCTGCACGGATCATGTGCCTCAGCAGGCAAGAATCAAGCAGCTGAGCAGGCATGAATCCTGCGGCCCAGCTGGCGATTATCAGGCAGCTGAGCAGGCATGAATCCTGCGGCCCAGCTGGCGATTATCAGGCAGCTGAGCAGGCATGAATCCTGCGGCCCAGCTGGCGATTATCAGGCAGCTGAGCAGGCATGAATCCTGCGGCCCAGCTGGCGATTATCAGGCAGCTGAGCAGGCATGAATCCTGCGGCCCAGCTGGCGATTATCAGGCAGCTGAGCAGGCATGAATCCTGCGGCCCAGCTGGCGATTATCAGGCAGCTGAGCAGGCATGAATCCCATGCAGGCAGCTGAGCAGGCATGAATCCTGCCCAGCTGGCGATTATCAGGCAGCTGAGCAGGCATGAATCCTGCGGCCCAGCTGGCGATTATCAGGCAGCTGAGCAGGCATGAATCCTGCGGCCCAGCTGGCGATTATCAGGCAGCTGAGCAGGCATGAATCCTGCGGCCCAGCTGGCGATTATCAGGCAGCTGAGCAGGCATGAATCCTGCGGCCCAGCTGGCGATTATCAGGCAGCTGAGCAGGCCTGCGGCCCAGCTGGCGATTATCAGGCAGCTGAGCAGGCATGAATCCTGCGGCCCAGCTGGCGATTATCAGGCAGCTGAGCAGGCGCTGATCCCGCACTCAGCAGGCACTGATCACGTGCCTGTCATGCAGTGATCAGGTGACTGAGAGGCGCTGATCATGTGACTGCTCATGTGCTGATCAGGTAGCTCTCCTGCACGGATCATGTGCCTCAGCAGGCAAGAATCAAGCAGCTGAGCAGGCATGAATCCTGCGGCCCAGCTGGCGATTATCAGGCAGCTGAGCAGGCATGAATCCTGCGGCCCAGCTGGCGATTATCAGGCAGCTGAGCAGGCATGAATCCTGCGGCCCAGCTGGCGATTATCAGGCAGCTGAGCAGGCATGAATCCTGCGGCCCAGCTGGCGATTATCAGGCAGCTGAGCAGGCATGAATCCTGCGGCCCAGCTGGCGATTATCAGGCAGCTGAGCAGGCATGAATCCTGCGGCCCAGCTGGCGATTATCAGGCAGCTGAGCAGGCATGAATCCTGCGGCCCAGCTGGCGATTATCAGGCAGCTGAGCAGGCATGAATCCTGCGGCCCAGCTGGCGATTATCAGGCAGCTGAGCAGGCATGAATCCTGCGGCCCAGCTGGCATTATCAGGCAGCTGAGCAGGCATGAATCCTGCGGCCCAGCTGGCGTTATCAGGCAGCTGAGCAGGCATGAATCCTGCGGCCCAGCTGGCGATTATCAGGCAGCTGAGCAGGCATGAATCCTGCGGCCCAGCTGGCGATTATCAGGCAGCTGAGCAGGCATGAATCCTGCGGCCCAGCTGGCGATTATCAGGCAGCTGAGCAGGCATGAATCCTGCGGCCCAGCTGGCGATTATCAGGCAGCTGAGCAGGCATGAATCCTGCGGCCCAGCTGGCGATTATCAGGCAGCTGAGCAGGCATGAATCCTGCGGCCCAGCTGGCGGTTATCAGGCAGCTGAGCAGGCATGAATCCTGCGGCCCAGCTGGGATTATCAGGCAGCTGAGCAGGCATGAATCCTGCGGCCCAGCTGGCGATTATCAGGCAGCTGAGCAGGCATGAATCCTGCGGCCCAGCTGGCGATTATCAGGCAGCTGAGCAGGCTGATCCCGCACCTCAGCAGGCACTGATCACGTGCCTGTCATGCAGTGATCAGGTGACTGAGAGGCGCTGATCATGTGACTGCTCATGTGCTGATCAGGCAGCTCTCCTGCACGGATCATGTGCCTCAGCAGGCAAGAATCAGCAGCTGAGCAGGCATGAATCCTGCGGCCCAGCTGGCGATTATCAGGCAGCTGAGCAGGCATGAATCCTGCGGCCCAGCTGGCGATTATCAGGCAGCTGAGCAGGCATGAATCCTGCGGCCCAGCTGGCGATTATCAGGCAGCTGAGCAGGCATGATCCCGCACCTCAGCAGGCACTGATCACGTGCCTGTCATGGTGATCAGGTGACTGAGAGGCGCTGATCATGTGACTGCTCATGATCTGGGCAGCTGGCAGGCTGGATCATGTGCCCAGCAGGCAAGAATCAGGCAGCTGAGCAGGCATGAATCCTGCGGCCCAGCTGGCGATTATCAGGCAGCTGAGCAGGCATGAATCCAGCTGGCGATTATCAGGCAGCTGAGCAGGCATGAATCCTGCGGCCCAGCTGGCGATTATCAGGCAGCTGAGCAGGCGCTGATCCCGGCCCAGCAGGCACTGATCATGCCTGTCATGCAGTGATCAGGACTGAGAGGAGGCTGATCATGTGACTGCTCATGTGCTGCAGCTCTCCTGCACGGATCATGTGCCCAGCAGGCAAGATCAGGCAGCTGAGCAGGCATGAATCCTGCGGCCCAGCTGGCGATTATCAGGCAGCTGAGCAGGCTGATCCTGCACCCAGCTGGCACTGATCAGTGCCTGTCATGCAGTGATCAGGTGACTGAGAGGCGCTGATCAGCGGCCAGCTGATCAGGCAGCTGAGCAGGCATGAATGCCTGCGGCCCAGCTGGCGATTATCAGGCAGCTGAGCAGGCATGAATCCTGCGGCCCAGCTGGCGATTATCAGGCAGCTGAGCAGGCATGAATCCTGCGGCCCAGCTGGCGATTATCAGGCAGCTGAGCAGGCATGAATCCTGCGGCCCAGCTGGCGATTATCAGGCAGCTGAGCAGGCATGAATCCTGCGGCCCAGCTGGCGATTATCAGGCAGCTGAGCAGGCATGAATCCTGCGGCCCAGCTGGCGATTATCAGGCAGCTGAGCAGGCATGAATCCTGCGGCCCAGCTGGCGATTATCAGGCAGCTGAGCAGGCATGAATCCTGCGGCCCAGCTGGCGATTATCAGGCAGCTGAGCAGGCATGAATCCTGCGGCCCAGCTGGCATTATCAGGCAGCTGAGCAGGCATGAATCCTGCGGCCCAGCTGGCGATTATCAGGCAGCTGAGCAGGCATGAATCCTGCGGCCCAGCTGGCGATTATCAGGCAGCTGAGCAGGCATGAATCCTGCGGCCCAGCTGGCGATTATCAGGCAGCTGAGCAGGCATGAATCCTGCGGCCCAGCTGGCGATTATCAGGCAGCTGAGCAGGCATGAATCCTGCGGCCCAGCTGGCGGTTATCAGGCAGCTGAGCAGGCATGAATCCTGCGGCCCAGCTGGCGATTATCAGGCAGCTGAGCAGGCATGAATCCTGCGGCCCAGCTGGCGATTATCAGGCAGCTGAGCAGGCATGAATCCTGCGGCCCAGCTGGCGATTATCAGGCAGCTGAGCAGGCGCTGATCCCGCACCTCAGCAGGCACTGATCACGTGCCTGTCATGCAGTGATCAGGTGACTGAGAGGCGCTGATCATGTGACTGCTCATGTGCTGATCAGGTAGCTCTCCTGCACGGATCATGTGCCTCAGCAGGCAAGAATCAAGCAGCTGAGCAGGCATGAATCCTGCGGCCCAGCTGGCGATTATCAGGCAGCTGAGCAGGCATGAATCCTGCGGCCCAGCTGGCGATTATCAGGCAGCTGAGCAGGCATGAATCCTGCGGCCCAGCTGGCGATTATCAGGCAGCTGAGCAGGCGCTGATCCCGCACCTCAGCAGGCACTGATCACGTGCCTGTCATGCAGTGATCAGGTGACTGAGAGGCGCTGATCATGTGACTGCTCATGTGCTGATCAGGTAGCTCTGCACGGATCATGTGCCCAGCTGGCAAGAATCAGGCAGCTGAGCAGGCATGAATCCTGCGGCCCAGCTGGCGATTATCAGGCAGCTGAGCAGGCATGAATCCTGCGGCCCAGCTGGCGATTATCAGGCAGCTGAGCAGGCATGAATCCTGCGGCCCAGCTGGCGATTATCAGGCAGCTGAGCAGGCGCTGATCCCGCACCTCAGCAGGCACTGATCACGTGCCTGTCATGCAGTGATCAGGTGACTGAGAGGCGCTGATCATGTGACTGCTCATGTGCTGATCAGGTAGCTCTCCTGCACGGATCATGCCCCAGCAGGCAGAATCAAGCAGCTGAGCAGGCATGAATCCTGCGGCCCAGCTGGCGATTATCAGGCAGCTGAGCAGGCATGAATCCTGCGGCCCAGCTGGCGATTATCAGGCAGCTGAGCAGGCATGAATCCTGCGGCCCAGCTGGCGATTATCAGGCAGCTGAGCAGGCATGAATCCTGCGGCCCAGCTGGCGATTATCAGGCAGCTGAGCAGGCATGAATCCTGCGGCCCAGCTGGCGATTATCAGGCAGCTGAGCAGGCATGAATCCTGCGGCCCAGCTGGCGATTATCAGGCAGCTGAGCAGGCATGAATCCTGCGGCCCAGCTGGCGATTATCAGGCAGCTGAGCAGGCATGAATCCTGCGGCCCAGCTGGCGATTATCAGGCAGCTGAGCAGGCATGAATCCTGCGGCCCAGCTGGCGATTATCAGGCAGCTGAGCAGGCATGAATCCTGCGGCCCAGCTGGCGATTATCAGGCAGCTGAGCAGGCATGAATCCTGCGGCCCAGCTGGCGATTATCAGGCAGCTGAGCAGGCATGAATCCTGCGGCCCAGCTGGCGATTATCAGGCAGCTGAGCAGGCATGAATCCTGCGGCCCAGCTGGCGATTATCAGGCAGCTGAGCAGGCATGAATCCTGCGGCCCAGCTGGCGATTATCAGGCAGCTGAGCAGGCATGAATCCTGCGGCCCAGCTGGCGATTATCAGGCAGCTGAGCAGGCATGAATCCTGCGCAGCCCATGCTGGCTGAGTTATCAGGCAGCTGAGCAGGCATGAATCCTGCGGCCCAGCTGGCGATTATCAGGCAGCTGAGCAGGCATGAATCCTGCGGCCCAGCTGGCGATTATCAGGCAGCTGAGCAGGCATGAATCCTGCGGCCCAGCTGGCGATTATCAGGCAGCTGAGCAGGCATGAATCCTGCGGCCCAGCTGGCGATTATCAGGCAGCTGAGCAGGCATGAATCCTGCGGCCCAGCTGGCGATTATCAGGCAGCTGAGCAGGCGCTGATCCCGCACCTCAGCAGGCACTGATCACGTGCCTGTCATGCAGTGATCAGGTGACTGAGAGGCGCTGATCATGTGACTGCTCATGTGCTGATCAGGTAGCTCTCCTGCACGGATCATGTGCCTCAGCAGGCAAGAATCAAGCAGCTGAGCAGGCATGAATCCTGCGGCCCAGCTGGCGATTATCAGGCAGCTGAGCAGGCATGAATCCTGCGGCCCAGCTGGCGATTATCAGGCAGCTGAGCAGGCATGAATCCTGCGGCCCAGCTGGCGGTTATCAGGCAGCTGAGCAGGCATGAATCCTGCGGCCCAGCTGGCGATTATCAGGCAGCTGAGCAGGCATGAATCCTGCGGCCCAGCTGGCGATTATCAGGCAGCTGAGCAGGCATGAATCCTGCGGCCCAGCTGGCGATTATCAGGCAGCTGAGCAGGCATGAATCCTGCGGCCCAGCTGGCGATTATCAGGCAGCTGAGCAGGCGCTGATCCCGCACCTCAGCAGGCACTGATCACGTGCCTGTCATGCAGTGATCAGGTGACTGAGAGGCGCTGATCATGTGACTGCTCATGTGCTGATCAGGTAGCTCTCCTGCACGGATCATGTGCCTCAGCAGGCAAGAATCAAGCAGCTGAGCAGGCATGAATCCTGCGGCCCAGCTGGCGATTATCAGGCAGCTGAGCAGGCATGAATCCTGCGGCCCAGCTGGCGATTATCAGGCAGCTGAGCAGGCATGAATCCTGCGGCCCAGCTGGCGATTATCAGGCAGCTGAGCAGGCATGAATCCTGCGGCCCAGCTGGCGATTATCAGGCAGCTGAGCAGGCATGAATCCTGCGGCCCAGCTGGCGATTATCAGGCAGCTGAGCAGGCATGAATCCTGCGGCCCAGCTGGCGATTATCAGGCAGCTGAGCAGGCATGAATCCTGCGGCCCAGCTGGCGATTATCAGGCAGCTGAGCAGGCATGAATCCTGCGGCCCAGCTGGCGATTATCAGGCAGCTGAGCAGGCATGAATCCTGCGGCCCAGCTGGCGTTATCAGGCAGCTGAGCAGGCATGAATCCTGCGGCCCAGCTGGCGATTATCAGGCAGCTGAGCAGGCATGAATCCTGCGGCCCAGCTGGCGGTTATCAGGCAGCTGAGCAGGCATGAATCCTGCGGCCCAGCTGGCGATTATCAGGCAGCTGAGCAGGCATGAATCCTGCGGCCCAGCTGGCGATTATCAGGCAGCTGAGCAGGCATGAATCCTGCGGCCCAGCTGGCGATTATCAGGCAGCTGAGCAGGCATGAATCCTGCGGCCCAGCTGGCGATTATCAGGCAGCTGAGCAGGCATGAATCCTGCGGCCCAGCTGGCGATTATCAGGCAGCTGAGCAGGCATGAATCCTGCGGCCCAGCTGGCGATTATCAGGCAGCTGAGCAGGCATGAATCCTGCGGCCCAGCTGGCGATTATCAGGCAGCTGAGCAGGCATGAATCCTGCGGCCCAGCTGGCGATTATCAGGCAGCTGAGCAGGCATGAATCCTGCGGCCCAGCTGGCGATTATCAGGCAGCTGAGCAGGCATGAATCCTGCGGCCCAGCTGGCGATTATCAGGCAGCTGAGCAGGCATGAATCCTGCGGCCCAGCTGGCGATTATCAGGCAGCTGAGCAGGCATGAATCCTGCGGCCCAGCTGGCGATTATCAGGCAGCTGAGCAGGCATGAATCCTGCGGCCCAGCTGGCGATTATCAGGCAGCTGAGCAGGCATGAATCCTGCGGCCCAGCTGGCGATTATCAGGCAGCTGAGCAGGCGCTGATCCCGCACCTCAGCAGGCACTGATCACGTGCCTGTCATGCAGTGATCAGGTGACTGAGAGGCGCTGATCATGTGACTGCTCATGTGCTGATCAGGTAGCTCTCCTGCACGGATCATGTGCCTCAGCAGGCAAGAATCAAGCAGCTGAGCAGGCATGAATCCTGCGGCCCAGCTGGCGATTATCAGGCAGCTGAGCAGGCATGAATCCTGCGGCCCAGCTGGCGATTATCAGGCAGCTGAGCAGGCATGAATCCTGCGGCCCAGCTGGCGATTATCAGGCAGCTGAGCAGGCATGAATCCTGCGGCCCAGCTGGCGATTATCAGGCAGCTGAGCAGGCATGAATCCTGCGGCCCAGCTGGCGATTATCAGGCAGCTGAGCAGGCATGAATCCTGCGGCCCAGCTGGCGATTATCAGGCAGCTGAGCAGGCATGAATCCTGCGGCCCAGCTGGCGATTATCAGGCAGCTGAGCAGGCATGAATCCTGCGGCCCAGCTGGCGATTATCAGGCAGCTGAGCAGGCGCTGATCCCGCACCTCAGCAGGCACTGATCACGTGCCTGTCATGCAGTGATCAGGTGACTGAGAGGCGCTGATCATGTGACTGCTCATGTGCTGATCAGGTAGCTCTCCTGCACGGATCATGTGCCTCAGCAGGAATCAGCAGCTGAGCAGGCATGAATCCTGCGGCCCAGCTGGCGATTATCAGGCAGCTGAGCAGGCATGAATCCTGCGGCCCAGCTGGCGATTATCAGGCAGCTGAGCAGGCATGAATCCTGCGGCCCAGCTGGCGATTATCAGGCAGCTGAGCAGGCATGAATCCTGCGGCCCAGCTGGCGATTATCAGGCAGCTGAGCAGGCATGAATCCTGCGGCCCAGCTGGCGATTATCAGGCAGCTGAGCAGGCATGAATCCTGCGGCCCAGCTGGCGATTATCAGGCAGCTGAGCAGGCATGAATCCTGCGGCCCAGCTGGCGATTATCAGGCAGCTGAGCAGGCATGAATCCTGCGGCCCAGCTGGCGATTATCAGGCAGCTGAGCAGGCATGAATCCTGCGGCCCAGCTGGCGATTATCAGGCAGCTGAGCAGGCATGAATCCTGCGGCCCAGCTGGCGATTATCAGGCAGCTGAGCAGGCATGAATCCTGCGGCCCAGCTGGCGATTATCAGGCAGCTGAGCAGGCATGAATCCTGCGGCCCAGCTGGCGATTATCAGGCAGCTGAGCAGGCATGAATCCTGCGGCCCAGCTGGCGATTATCAGGCAGCTGAGCAGGCATGAATCCTGCGGCCCAGCTGGCGATTATCAGGCAGCTGAGCAGGCATGAATCCTGCGGCCCAGCTGGCGGTTATCAGGCAGCTGAGCAGGCATGAATCCTGCGGCCCAGCTGGCGATTATCAGGCAGCTGAGCAGGCATGAATCCTGCGGCCCAGCTGGCGATTATCAGGCAGCTGAGCAGGCATGAATCCTGCGGCCCAGCTGGCGATTATCAGGCAGCTGAGCAGGCGCTGATCCCGCACCTCAGCAGGCACTGATCACGTGCCTGTCATGCAGTGATCAGGTGACTGAGAGGCGCTGATCATGTGACTGCTCATGTGCTGATCAGGTAGCTCTCCTGCACGGATCATGTGCCTCAGCAGGCAAGAATCAGGCAGCTGAGCAGGCATGAATCCTGCGGCCCAGCTGGCGATTATCAGGCAGCTGAGCAGGCATGAATCCTGCGGCCCAGCTGGCGATTATCAGGCAGCTGAGCAGGCATGAATCCTGCGGCCCAGCTGGCGATTATCAGGCAGCTGAGCAGGCGCTGATCCCGCACCTCAGGCACTGATCACGTGCCTGTCATGCAGTGATCAGGTGACTGAGAGGCGCTGATCATGTGACTGCTCATGTGCTGATCAGGTAGCTCTCCTGCACGGATCATGTGCTCAGCAGGCAAGAATCAGCAGCTGAGCAGGCATGAATCCTGCGGCCCAGCTGGCGATTATCAGGCAGCTGAGCAGGCATGAATCCTGCGGCCCAGCTGGCGATTATCAGGCAGCTGAGCAGGCATGAATCCTGCGGCCCAGCTGGCGATTATCAGGCAGCTGAGCAGGCGCTGATCCCGCACCAGCAGGCACTGATCACGTGCCTGTCATGCAGTGATCAGGTGACTGAGAGGCGCTGATCATGTGACTGCTCATGTTGATCAGGTAGCTCCTGCACGGATCATGTGCCTCAGCAGGCAAGAATCAAGCAGCTGAGCAGGCATGAATCCTGCGGCCCAGCTGGCGATTATCAGGCAGCTGAGCAGGCATGAATCCTGCGGCCCAGCTGGCGATTATCAGGCAGCTGAGCAGGCATGAATCCTGCGGCCCAGCTGGCGATTATCAGGCAGCTGAGCAGGCATGAATCCTGCGGCCCAGCTGGCGATTATCAGGCAGCTGAGCAGGCATGAATCCTGCGGCCCAGCTGGCGATTATCAGGCAGCTGAGCAGGCATGAATCCTGCGGCCCAGCTGGCGATTATCAGGCAGCTGAGCAGGCATGAATCCTGCGGCCCAGCTGGCGATTATCAGGCAGCTGAGCAGGCATGAATCCTGCGGCCCAGCTGGCGATTATCAGGCAGCTGAGCAGGCATGAATCCTGCGGCCCAGCTGGCGATTATCAGGCAGCTGAGCAGGCATGAATCCTGCGGCCCAGCTGGCGATTATCAGGCAGCTGAGCAGGCATGAATCCTGCGGCCCAGCTGGCGATTATCAGGCAGCTGAGCAGGCATGAATCCTGCGGCCCAGCTGGCGATTATCAGGCAGCTGAGCAGGCATGAATCCTGCGGCCCAGCTGGCGATTATCAGGCAGCTGAGCAGGCATGAATCCTGCGGCCCAGCTGGCGATTATCAGGCAGCTGAGCAGGCATGAATCCTGCGGCCCAGCTGGCGATTATCAGGCAGCTGAGCAGGCATGAATCCTGCGGCCCAGCTGGCGATTATCAGGCAGCTGAGCAGGCATGAATCCTGCGGCCCAGCTGGCGATTATCAGGCAGCTGAGCAGGCATGAATCCTGCGGCCCAGCTGGCGATTATCAGGCAGCTGAGCAGGCGCTGATCCCGCACTCAGCAGGCACTGATCACGTGCCTGTCATGCAGTGATCAGGTGACTGAGAGGCGCTGATCATGTGACTGCTCATGTGCTGATCAGGTAGCTCCTGCACGGATCATGTGCCTCAGCAGGCAAGAATCAAGCAGCTGAGCAGGCATGAATCCTGCGGCCCAGCTGGCGATTATCAGGCAGCTGAGCAGGCATGAATCCTGCGGCCCAGCTGGCGATTATCAGGCAGCTGAGCAGGCATGAATCCTGCGGCCCAGCTGGCGATTATCAGGCAGCTGAGCAGGCATGAATCCTGCGGCCCAGCTGGCGATTATCAGGCAGCTGAGCAGGCATGAATCCTGCGGCCCAGCTGGCGATTATCAGGCAGCTGAGCAGGCATGAATCCTGCGGCCCAGCTGGCGATTATCAGGCAGCTGAGCAGGCATGAATCCTGCGGCCCAGCTGGCGATTATCAGGCAGCTGAGCAGGCATGAATCCTGCGGCCCAGCTGGCGATTATCAGGCAGCTGAGCAGGCATGAATCCTGCGGCCCAGCTGGCGATTATCAGGCAGCTGAGCAGGCATGAATCCTGCGGCCCAGCTGGCGATTATCAGGCAGCTGAGCAGGCATGAATCCTGCGGCCCAGCTGGCGATTATCAGGCAGCTGAGCAGGCATGAATCCTGCGGCCCAGCTGGCGATTATCAGGCAGCTGAGCAGGCATGAATCCTGCGGCCCAGCTGGCGATTATCAGGCAGCTGAGCAGGCATGAATCCTGCGGCCCAGCTGGCGATTATCAGGCAGCTGAGCAGGCGCTGATCCCGCACCTCAGCAGGCACTGATCACGTGCCTGTCATGCAGTGATCAGGTGACTGAGAGGCGCTGATCATGTGACTGCTCATGTGCTGATCAGGTAGCTCCTGCACGGATCATGTGCCTCAGCAGGCAAGAATCAAGCAGCTGAGCAGGCATGAATCCTGCGGCCCAGCTGGCGATTATCAGGCAGCTGAGCAGGCATGAATCCTGCGGCCCAGCTGGCGATTATCAGGCAGCTGAGCAGGCATGAATCCTGCGGCCCAGCTGGCGATTATCAGGCAGCTGAGCAGGCGCTGATCCCGCACCTCAGCAGGCACTGATCACGTGCCTGTCATGCAGTGATCAGGTGACTGAGAGGCGCTGATCATGTGACTGCTCATGTGCTGATCAGGCAGCTCTCCTGCACGGATCATGTGCCTCAGCAGGCAAGAATCAAGCAGCTGAGCAGGCATGAATCCTGCGGCCCAGCTGGCGATTATCAGGCAGCTGAGCAGGCATGAATCCTGCGGCCCAGCTGGCGATTATCAGGCAGCTGAGCAGGCATGAATCCTGCGGCCCAGCTGGCGATTATCAGGCAGCTGAGCAGGCATGAACCGCACTCAGCAGGCACTGATCACGTGCCTGTCATGCAGTGATCAGGTGACTGAGAGCGCTGATCATGTGACTGCTCATGTGCTGATCAGGTAGCTCTCCTGCACGGATCATGTGCCTCAGCAGGCAAGAATCAAGCAGCTGAGCAGGCATGAATCCTGCGGCCCAGCTGGCGATTATCAGGCAGCTGAGCAGGCATGAATCCTGCGGCCCAGCTGGCGATTATCAGGCAGCTGAGCAGGCATGAATCCTGCGGCCCAGCTGGCGATTATCAGGCAGCTGAGCAGGCATGAATCCTGCGGCCCAGCTGGCGATTATCAGGCAGCTGAGCAGGCATGAATCCTGCGGCCCAGCTGGCGATTATCAGGCAGCTGAGCAGGCATGAATCCTGCGGCCCAGCTGGCGATTATCAGGCAGCTGAGCAGGCATGAATCCTGCGGCCCAGCTGGCGATTATCAGGCAGCTGAGCAGGCATGAATCCTGCGGCCCAGCTGGCGATTATCAGGCAGCTGAGCAGGCATGAATCCTGCGGCCCAGCTGGCGATTATCAGGCAGCTGAGCAGGCATGAATCCTGCGGCCCAGCTGGCGATTATCAGGCAGCTGAGCAGGCATGAATCCTGCGGCCCAGCTGGCGATTATCAGGCAGCTGAGCAGGCATGAATCCTGCGGCCCAGCTGGCGATTATCAGGCAGCTGAGCAGGCATGAATCCTGCGGCCCAGCTGGCGATTATCAGGCAGCTGAGCAGGCATGAATCCTGCGGCCCAGCTGGCGATTATCAGGCAGCTGAGCAGGCATGAATCCTGCGGCCCAGCTGGCGATTATCAGGCAGCTGAGCAGGCATGAATCCTGCGGCCCAGCTGGCGATTATCAGGCAGCTGAGCAGGCATGAATCCTGCGGCCCAGCTGGCGATTATCAGGCAGCTGAGCAGGCATGAATCCTGCGGCCCAGCTGGCGATTATCAGGCAGCTGAGCAGGCATGAATCCTGCGGCCCAGCTGGCGATTATCAGGCAGCTGAGCAGGCATGAATCCTGCGGCCCAGCTGGCGATTATCAGGCAGCTGAGCAGGCGCTGATCCCGCACCTCAGCAGGCACTGATCACGTGCCTGTCATGCAGTGATCAGGTGACTGAGAGGCGCTGATCATGTGACTGCTCATGGCTGATCAGGTAGCTCTCCTGCACGGATCATGTGCCTCAGCAGGCAAGAATCAAGCAGCTGAGCAGGCATGAATCCTGCGGCCCAGCTGGCGATTATCAGGCAGCTGAGCAGGCATGAATCCTGCGGCCCAGCTGGCGATTATCAGGCAGCTGAGCAGGCATGAATCCTGCGGCCCAGCTGGCGATTATCAGGCAGCTGAGCAGGCGCTGATCCCGCACCTCAGCAGGCACTGATCACGTGCCTGTCATGCAGTGATCAGGTGACTGAGAGGCGCTGATCATGTGACTGCTCATGTGCTGATCAGGTAGCTCTCCTGCACGGATCATGTGCCTCAGCAGGCAAGAATCAGGCAGCTGAGCAGGCATGAATCCTGCGGCCCAGCTGGCGATTATCAGGCAGCTGAGCAGGCATGAATCCTGCGGCCCAGCTGGCGATTATCAGGCAGCTGAGCAGGCATGAATCCTGCGGCCCAGCTGGCGATTATCAGGCAGCTGAGCAGGCGCTGATCCCGCACCTCAGCAGGCACTGATCACGTGCCTGTCATGCAGTGATCAGGTGACTGAGAGGCGCTGATCATGTGACTGCTCATGTGCTGATCAGGTAGCTCTCCTGCACGGATCATGTGCCTCAGCAGGCAAGAATCAAGCAGCTGAGCAGGCATGAATCCTGCGGCCCAGCTGGCGATTATCAGGCAGCTGAGCAGGCATGAATCCTGCGGCCCAGCTGGCGATTATCAGGCAGCTGAGCAGGCATGAATCCTGCGGCCCAGCTGGCGATTATCAGGCAGCTGAGCAGGCATGAATCCTGCGGCCCAGCTGGCGATTATCAGGCAGCTGAGCAGGCATGAATCCTGCGGCCCAGCTGGCGATTATCAGGCAGCTGAGCAGGCATGAATCCTGCGGCCCAGCTGGCGATTATCAGGCAGCTGAGCAGGCATGAATCCTGCGGCCCAGCTGGCGATTATCAGGCAGCTGAGCAGGCATGAATCCTGCGGCCCAGCTGGCGATTATCAGGCAGCTGAGCAGGCATGAATCCTGCGGCCCAGCTGGCGATTATCAGGCAGCTGAGCAGGCATGAATCCTGCGGCCCAGCTGGCGATTATCAGGCAGCTGAGCAGGCATGAATCCTGCGGCCCAGCTGGCGATTATCAGGCAGCTGAGCAGGCATGAATCCTGCGGCCCAGCTGGCGATTATCAGGCAGCTGAGCAGGCATGAATCCTGCGGCCCAGCTGGCGATTATCAGGCAGCTGAGCAGGCATGAATCCTGCGGCCCAGCTGGCGATTATCAGGCAGCTGAGCAGGCATGAATCCTGCGGCCCAGCTGGCGGATTATCAGGCAGCTGAGCAGGCATGAATCCTGCGGCCCAGCTGGCGATTATCAGGCAGCTGAGCAGGCATGAATCCTGCGGCCCAGCTGGCGATTATCAGGCAGCTGAGCAGGCATGAATCCTGCGGCCCAGCTGGCGATTATCAGGCAGCTGAGCAGGCGCTGATCACTGCAGGCCTGATCAGCTGGCAGTTATCAGGTGACTGAGAGGCGCTGATCATGTGACTGCTGTGCTGATCAGGCAGCTCTCCTGCACGGATCATGTGCCCAGCTGGCAAGAATCAGGCAGCTGAGCAGGCATGAATCCTGCGGCCCAGCTGGCGATTATCAGGCAGCTGAGCAGGCATGAATCCTGCGGCCCAGCTGGCGATTATCAGGCAGCTGAGCAGGCATGAATCCTGCGGCCCAGCTGGCGATTATCAGGCAGCTGAGCAGGCGCTGATCCCGCACCTCAGCAGGCACTGATCACGTGCCTGTCATGCAGTGATCAGGTGACTGAGAGGCGCTGATCATGTGACTGCTCATGTGCTGATCAGGTAGCTCTCCTGCACGGATCATGTGCCTCAGCAGGCAAGAATCAAGCAGCTGAGCAGGCATGAATCCTGCGGCCCAGCTGGCGATTATCAGGCAGCTGAGCAGGCATGAATCCTGCGGCCCAGCTGGCGATTATCAGGCAGCTGAGCAGGCATGAATCCTGCGGCCCAGCTGGCGATTATCAGGCAGCTGAGCAGGCATGAATCCTGCGGCCCAGCTGGCGATTATCAGGCAGCTGAGCAGGCATGAATCCTGCGGCCCAGCTGGCGATTATCAGGCAGCTGAGCAGGCATGAATCCTGCGGCCCAGCTGGCGATTATCAGGCAGCTGAGCAGGCATGAATCCTGCGGCCCAGCTGGCGATTATCAGGCAGCTGAGCAGGCATGAATCCTGCGGCCCAGCTGGCGATTATCAGGCAGCTGAGCAGGCATGAATCCTGCGGCCCAGCTGGCGATTATCAGGCAGCTGAGCAGGCATGAATCCTGCGGCCCAGCTGGCGATTATCAGGCAGCTGAGCAGGCATGAATCCTGCGGCCCAGCTGGCGATTATCAGGCAGCTGAGCAGGCATGAATCCTGCGGCCCAGCTGGCGATTATCAGGCAGCTGAGCAGGCATGAATCCTGCGGCCCAGCTGGCGATTATCAGGCAGCTGAGCAGGCATGAATCCTGCGGCCCAGCTGGCGTTATCAGGCAGCTGAGCAGGCATGAATCCTGCGGCCCAGCTGGCGATTATCAGGCAGCTGAGCAGGCATGAATCCTGCGGCCCAGCTGGCGATTATCAGGCAGCTGAGCAGGCGCTGATCCCGCACCTCAGCAGGCACTGATCACGTGCCTGTCATGCAGTGATCAGGTGACTGAGAGGCGCTGATCATGTGACTGCTCATGTGCTGATCAGGTAGCTCTCCTGCACGGATCATGTGCCTCAGCAGGCAAGAATCAAGCAGCTGAGCAGGCATGAATCCTGCGGCCCAGCTGGCGATTATCAGGCAGCTGAGCAGGCATGAATCCTGCGGCCCAGCTGGCGATTATCAGGCAGCTGAGCAGGCATGAATCCTGCGGCCCAGCTGGCGATTATCAGGCAGCTGAGCAGGCATGAATCCTGCGGCCCAGCTGGCGATTATCAGGCAGCTGAGCAGGCATGAATCCTGCGGCCCAGCTGGCGATTATCAGGCAGCTGAGCAGGCATGAATCCTGCGGCCCAGCTGGCGATTATCAGGCAGCTGAGCAGGCATGAATCCTGCGGCCCAGCTGGCGATTATCAGGCAGCTGAGCAGGCATGAATCCTGCGGCCCAGCTGGCATTATCAGGCAGCTGAGCAGGCACTGAAGGCCTGCGGACTGCATGGCTGATCAGGCAGCTGAGCAGGCATGAATCCTGCGGCCCAGCTGGCAATTATCAGGCAGCTGAGCAGGCATGAATCCTGCGGCCCAGCTGGCGATTATCAGGCAGCTGAGCAGGCATGAATCCTGCGGCCCAGCTGGCGATTATCAGGCAGCTGAGCAGGCATGAATCCTGCGGCCCAGCTGGCGATTATCAGGCAGCTGAGCAGGCATGAATCCTGCGGCCCAGCTGGCGATTATCAGGCAGCTGAGCAGGCATGAATCCTGCGGCCCAGCTGGCGATTATCAGGCAGCTGAGCAGGCATGAATCCTGCGGCCCAGCTGGCGATTATCAGGCAGCTGAGCAGGCATGAATCCTGCGGCCCAGCTGGCGATTATCAGGCAGCTGAGCAGGCATGAATCCTGCGGCCCAGCTGGCGATTATCAGGCAGCTGAGCAGGCATGAATCCTGCGGCCCAGCTGGCGATTATCAGGCAGCTGAGCAGGCATGAATCCTGCGGCCCAGCTGGCGATTATCAGGCAGCTGAGCAGGGCTGATCCCGCACCTCAGCAGGCACTGATCACGTGCCTGTCATGCAGTGATCAGGTGACTGAGAGGCGCTGATCATGTGACTGCTCATGTGCTGATCAGGTAGCTCTCCTGCACGGATCATGTGCCTCAGCAGGCAAGAATCAGCAGCTGAGCAGGCATGAATCCTGCGGCCCAGCTGGCGATTATCAGGCAGCTGAGCAGGCATGAATCCTGCGGCCCAGCTGGCGATTATCAGGCAGCTGAGCAGGCATGAATCCTGCGGCCCAGCTGGCGATTATCAGGCAGCTGAGCAGGCATGAATCCTGCGGCCCAGCTGGCGATTATCAGGCAGCTGAGCAGGCATGAATCCTGCGGCCCAGCTGGCGATTATCAGGCAGCTGAGCAGGCATGAATCCTGCGGCCCAGCTGGCGATTATCAGGCAGCTGAGCAGGCATGAATCCTGCGGCCCAGCTGGCGATTATCAGGCAGCTGAGCAGGCATGAATCCTGCGGCCCAGCTGGCGATTATCAGGCAGCTGAGCAGGCATGAATCCTGCGGCCCAGCTGGCGGTTATCAGGCAGCTGAGCAGGCATGAATCCTGCGGCCCAGCTGGCGATTATCAGGCAGCTGAGCAGGCATGAATCCTGCGGCCCAGCTGGCGATTATCAGGCAGCTGAGCAGGCATGAATCCTGCGGCCCAGCTGGCGATTATCAGGCAGCTGAGCAGGCATGAATCCTGCGGCCCAGCTGGCGATTATCAGGCAGCTGAGCAGGCATGAATCCTGCGGCCCAGCTGGCGATTATCAGGCAGCTGAGCAGGCATGAATCCTGCGGCCCAGCTGGCGATTATCAGGCAGCTGAGCAGGCATGAATCCTGCGGCCCAGCTGGCGATTATCAGGCAGCTGAGCAGGCATGAATCCTGCGGCCCAGCTGGCGGTTATCAGGCAGCTGAGCAGGCATGAATCCTGCGGCCCAGCTGGCGATTATCAGGCAGCTGAGCAGGCATGAATCCTGCGGCCCAGCTGGCGGTTATCAGGCAGCTGAGCAGGCATGAATCCTGCGGCCCAGCTGGCGATTATCAGGCAGCTGAGCAGGCATGAATCCTGCGGCCCAGCTGGCGATTATCAGGCAGCTGAGCAGGCATGAATCCTGCGGCCCAGCTGGCGATTATCAGGCAGCTGAGCAGGCATGAATCCTGCGGCCCAGCTGGCGATTATCAGGCAGCTGAGCAGGCGCTGATCCCGCATCAGCAGGCACTGATCACGTGCCTGTCATGCAGTGATCAGGTGACTGAGAGCGCTGATCATGTGACTGCTCATGTGCTGATCAGGTAGCTCTCCTGCACGGATCATGTGCCTCAGCAGGCAAGAATCAAGCAGCTGAGCAGGCATGAATCCTGCGGCCCAGCTGGCGATTATCAGGCAGCTGAGCAGGCATGAATCCTGCGGCCCAGCTGGCGATTATCAGGCAGCTGAGCAGGCATGAATCCTGCGGCCCAGCTGGCGATTATCAGGCAGCTGAGCAGGCATGAATCCTGCGGCCCAGCTGGCGATTATCAGGCAGCTGAGCAGGCATGAATCCTGCGGCCCAGCTGGCGATTATCAGGCAGCTGAGCAGGCATGAATCCTGCGGCCCAGCTGGCGATTATCAGGCAGCTGAGCAGGCATGAATCCTGCGGCCCAGCTGGCGATTATCAGGCAGCTGAGCAGGCATGAATCCTGCGGCCCAGCTGGCGATTATCAGGCAGCTGAGCAGGCATGAATCCTGCGGCCCAGCTGGCGATTATCAGGCAGCTGAGCAGGCATGAATCCTGCGGCCCAGCTGGCGATTATCAGGCAGCTGAGCAGGCATGAATCCTGCGGCCCAGCTGGCGATTATCAGGCAGCTGAGCAGGCATGAATCCTGCGGCCCAGCTGGCGATTATCAGGCAGCTGAGCAGGCATGAATCCTGCGGCCCAGCTGGCGATTATCAGGCAGCTGAGCAGGCATGAATCCTGCGGCCCAGCTGGCGATTATCAGGCAGCTGAGCAGGCGCTGATCCCGCACCTCAGCAGGCACTGATCACGTGCCTGTCATGCAGTGATCAGGTGACTGAGAGGCGCTGATCATGTGACTGCTCATGTGCTGATCAGGTAGCTCTCCTGCACGGATCATGTGCCTCAGCAGGCAAGAATCAAGCAGCTGAGCAGGCATGAATCCTGCGGCCCAGCTGGCGATTATCAGGCAGCTGAGCAGGCATGAATCCTGCGGCCCAGCTGGCGATTATCAGGCAGCTGAGCAGGCATGAATCCTGCGGCCCAGCTGGCGATTATCAGGCAGCTGAGCAGGCATGAATCCTGCGGCCCAGCTGGCGATTATCAGGCAGCTGAGCAGGCATGAATCCTGCGGCCCAGCTGGCGGTTATCAGGCAGCTGAGCAGGCATGAATCCTGCGGCCCAGCTGGCGATTATCAGGCAGCTGAGCAGGCATGAATCCTGCGGCCCAGCTGGCGATTATCAGGCAGCTGAGCAGGCATGAATCCTGCGGCCCAGCTGGCGGATTATCAGGCAGCTGAGCAGGCATGAATCCTGCGGCCCAGCTGGCGGTTATCAGGCAGCTGAGCAGGCATGAATCCTGCGGCCCAGCTGGCGATTATCAGGCAGCTGAGCAGGCATGAATCCTGCGGCCCAGCTGGCGATTATCAGGCAGCTGAGCAGGCATGAATCCTGCGGCCCAGCTGGCGATTATCAGGCAGCTGAGCAGGCGCTGATCCCGCACCTCAGCAGGCACTGATCACGTGCCTGTCATGCAGTGATCAGGTGACTGAGAGGCGCTGATCATGTGACTGCTCATGTGCTGATCAGGTAGCTCTCCTGCACGGATCATGTGCCTCAGCAGGCAAGAATCAAGCAGCTGAGCAGGCATGAATCCTGCGGCCCAGCTGGCGATTATCAGGCAGCTGAGCAGGCATGAATCCTGCGGCCCAGCTGGCGATTATCAGGCAGCTGAGCAGGCATGAATCCTGCGGCCCAGCTGGCGATTATCAGGCAGCTGAGCAGGCATGAATCCTGCGGCCCAGCTGGCGATTATCAGGCAGCTGAGCAGGCATGAATCCTGCGGCCCAGCTGGCGATTATCAGGCAGCTGAGCAGGCATGAATCCTGCGGCCCAGCTGGCGATTATCAGGCAGCTGAGCAGGCATGAATCCTGCGGCCCAGCTGGCGATTATCAGGCAGCTGAGCAGGCATGAATCCTGCGGCCCAGCTGGCGATTATCAGGCAGCTGAGCAGGCATGAATCCTGCGGCCCAGCTGGCGATTATCAGGCAGCTGAGCAGGCATGAATCCTGCGGCCCAGCTGGCGATTATCAGGCAGCTGAGCAGGCATGAATCCTGCGGCCCAGCTGGCGATTATCAGGCAGCT
This sequence comes from Bos javanicus, assembly GCF_032452875.1. Taxonomy (NCBI): domain Eukaryota; kingdom Metazoa; phylum Chordata; class Mammalia; order Artiodactyla; family Bovidae; genus Bos; species Bos javanicus. Next base: position 74,897 of record NW_026894115.1, on the reverse strand, counting down.
GAGCAGGCATGAATCCTGCGGCCCAGCTGGCGATTATCAGGCAGCTGAGCAGGCATGAATCCTGCGGCCCAGCTGGCGATTATCAGGCAGCTGAGCAGGCATGAATCCTGCGGCCCAGCTGGCGATTATCAGGCAGCTGAGCAGGCATGAATCCTGCGGCCCAGCTGGCGATTATCAGGCAGCTGAGCAGGCATGAATCCTGCGGCCCAGCTGGCATTATCAGGCAGCTGAGCAGGCATGAATCCTGCGGCCCAGCTGGCGATTATCAGGCAGCTGAGCAGGCATGAATCCTGCGGCCCAGCTGGCGATTATCAGGCAGCTGAGCAGGCATGAATCCTGCGGCCCAGCTGGCGGTTATCAGGCAGCTGAGCAGGCATGAATCCTGCGGCCCAGCTGGCGTTATCAGGCAGCTGAGCAGGCATGAATCCTGCGGCCCAGCTGGCGGTTATCAGGCAGCTGAGCAGGCATGAATCCTGCGGCCCAGCTGGCGATTATCAGGCAGCTGAGCAGGCATGAATCCTGCGGCCCAGCTGGCGATTATCAGGCAGCTGAGCAGGCTGATCCCGCACCTCAGCTGGCGGTTGTCATGCAGCTGAGCAGGCACTGAAGGCGCTGCGTGACTGCTCATGTGCATCAGGCAGCTGAGCAGGCATGAATCCTGCGGCCCAGCTGGCGATTATCAGGCAGCTGAGCAGGCATGAATCCTGCGGCCCAGCTGGCGATTATCAGGCAGCTGAGCAGGCATGAATCCTGCGGCCCAGCTGGCGATTATCAGGCAGCTGAGCAGGCATGAATCCTGCGGCCCAGCTGGCGATTATCAGGCAGCTGAGCAGGCATGAATCCTGCGGCCCAGCTGGCGGTTATCAGGCAGCTGAGCAGGCATGAATCCTGCGGCCCAGCTGGCGGTTATCAGGCAGCTGAGCAGGCATGAATCCTGCGGCCCAGCTGGCGGTTATCAGGCAGCTGAGCAGGCATGAATCCTGCGGCCCAGCTGGCGATTATCAGGCAGCTGAGCAGGCATGAATCCTGCGGCCCAGCTGGCGATTATCAGGCAGCTGAGCAGGCATGAATCCTGCGGCCCAGCTGGCGATTATCAGGCAGCTGAGCAGGCATGAATCCTGCGGCCCAGCTGGCGATTATCAGGCAGCTGAGCAGGCATGAATCCTGCGGCCCAGCTGGCGATTATCAGGCAGCTGAGCAGGCATGAATCCTGCGGCCCAGCTGGCGGTTATCAGGCAGCTGAGCAGGCATGAATCCTGCGGCCCAGCTGGCGATTATCAGGCAGCTGAGCAGGCATGAATCCTGCGGCCCAGCTGGCGATTATCAGGCAGCTGAGCAGGCGCTGATCCCGCACCTCAGCAGGCACTGATCACGTGCCTGTCATGCAGTGATCAGGTGACTGAGAGGCGCTGATCATGTGACTGCTCATGTGCTGATCAGGTAGCTCTCCTGCACGGATCATGTGCCTCAGCAGGCAAGAATCAAGCAGCTGAGCAGGCATGAATCCTGCGGCCCAGCTGGCGATTATCAGGCAGCTGAGCAGGCATGAATCCTGCGGCCCAGCTGGCGATTATCAGGCAGCTGAGCAGGCATGAATCCTGCGGCCCAGCTGGCGATTATCAGGCAGCTGAGCAGGCATGAATCCTGCGGCCCAGCTGGCGATTATCAGGCAGCTGAGCAGGCATGAATCCTGCGGCCCAGCTGGCGATTATCAGGCAGCTGAGCAGGCATGAATCCTGCGGCCCAGCTGGCGGTTATCAGGCAGCTGAGCAGGCATGAATCCTGCGGCCCAGCTGGCGGTTATCAGGCAGCTGAGCAGGCATGAATCCTGCGGCCCAGCTGGCGATTATCAGGCAGCTGAGCAGGCATGAATCCTGCGGCCCAGCTGGCGGTTATCAGGCAGCTGAGCAGGCATGAATCCTGCGGCCCAGCTGGCGATTATCAGGCAGCTGAGCAGGCATGAATCCTGCGGCCCAGCTGGCGATTATCAGGCAGCTGAGCAGGCATGAATCCTGCGGCCCAGCTGGCGATTATCAGGCAGCTGAGCAGGCGCTGATCCCGCATCAGCAGGCACTGATCACGTGCCTGTCATGCAGTGATCAGGTGACTGAGAGGCGCTGATCATGTGACTGCTCATGTGCTGATCAGGTAGCTCTCCTGCACGGATCATGTGCCTCAGCAGGCAAGAATCAGGCAGCTGAGCAGGCATGAATCCTGCGGCCCAGCTGGCGATTATCAGGCAGCTGAGCAGGCATGAATCCTGCGGCCCAGCTGGCGATTATCAGGCAGCTGAGCAGGCATGAATCCTGCGGCCCAGCTGGCGATTATCAGGCAGCTGAGCAGGCGCTGATCGCACCTCAGCAGGCACTGATCACGTGCCTGTCATGCAGTGATCAGGTGACTGAGAGGCGCTGATCATGTGACTGCTCATGTGCTGATCAGGTAGCTCTCCTGCACGGATCATGTGCCTCAGCAGGCAAGAATCAGGCAGCTGAGCAGGCATGAATCCTGCGGCCCAGCTGGCGATTATCAGGCAGCTGAGCAGGCATGAATCCTGCGGCCCAGCTGGCGATTATCAGGCAGCTGAGCAGGCATGAATCCTGCGGCCCAGCTGGCGGTTATCAGGCAGCTGAGCAGGCATGATCCCGCACTCAGCAGGCACTGATCACGTGCCTGTCATGCATGATCAGGTGACTGAGAGGCGCTGATCATGTGACTGCTCATGCTGATCAGGCAGCTGAGCACGGATCATGTGCCCAGCAGGCGAGAATCAGGCAGCTGAGCAGGCATGAATCCTGCGGCCCAGCTGGCGGTTATCAGGCAGCTGAGCAGGCATGAATCCTGCGGCCCAGCTGGCGATTATCAGGCAGCTGAGCAGGCATGAATCCTGCGGCCCAGCTGGCGATTATCAGGCAGCTGAGCAGGCATGAATCCTGCGGCCCAGCTGGCGATTATCAGGCAGCTGAGCAGGCATGAATCCTGCGGCCCAGCTGGCGATTATCAGGCAGCTGAGCAGGCATGAATCCTGCGGCCCAGCTGGCGATTATCAGGCAGCTGAGCAGGCATGAATCCTGCGGCCCAGCTGGCGATTATCAGGCAGCTGAGCAGGCATGAATCCTGCGGCCCAGCTGGCGATTATCAGGCAGCTGAGCAGGCATGAATCCTGCGGCCCAGCTGGCGATTATCAGGCAGCTGAGCAGGCATGAATCCTGCGGCCCAGCTGGCGATTATCAGGCAGCTGAGCAGGCATGAATCCTGCGGCCCAGCTGGCGATTATCAGGCAGCTGAGCAGGCATGAATCCTGCGGCCCAGCTGGCGATTATCAGGCAGCTGAGCAGGCATGAATCCTGCGGCCCAGCTGGCGATTATCAGGCAGCTGAGCAGGCATGAATCCTGCGGCCCAGCTGGCGATTATCAGGCAGCTGAGCAGGCATGAATCCTGCGGCCCAGCTGGCGATTATCAGGCAGCTGAGCAGGCATGAATCCTGCGGCCCAGCTGGCGATTATCAGGCAGCTGAGCAGGCATGAATCCTGCGGCCCAGCTGGCGATTATCAGGCAGCTGAGCAGGCATGAATCCTGCGGCCCAGCTGGCGATTATCAGGCAGCTGAGCAGGCATGAATCCTGCGGCCCAGCTGGCGATTATCAGGCAGCTGAGCAGGCATGAATCCTGCGGCCCAGCTGGCGATTATCAGGCAGCTGAGCAGGCATGAATCCTGCGGCCCAGCTGGCGATTATCAGGCAGCTGAGCAGGCATGAATCCTGCGGCCCAGCTGGCGATTATCAGGCAGCTGAGCAGGCGCTGATCCCGCACCTCAGCAGGCACTGATCACGTGCCTGTCATGCAGTGATCAGGTGACGGCGCTGATCATGTGACTGCTCATGCTGATCAGGCAGCTCTCAGCAGGCAGAATCATGCAGCTCAGCAGGCAATTATCAGGCAGCTGAGCAGGCATGAATCCTGCGGCCCAGCTGGCGATTATCAGGCAGCTGAGCAGGCATGAATCCTGCGGCCCAGCTGGCGATTATCAGGCAGCTGAGCAGGCATGAATCCTGCGGCCCAGCTGGCGATTATCAGGCAGCTGAGCAGGCATGAATCCTGCGGCCCAGCTGGCGATTATCAGGCAGCTGAGCAGGCATGAATCCTGCGGCCCAGCTGGCGATTATCAGGCAGCTGAGCAGGCATGAATCCTGCGGCCCAGCTGGCGATTATCAGGCAGCTGAGCAGGCATGAATCCTGCGGCCCAGCTGGCGATTATCAGGCAGCTGAGCAGGCATGAATCCTGCGGCCCAGCTGGCGGTTATCAGGCAGCTGAGCAGGCATGAATCCTGCGGCCCAGCTGGCGATTATCAGGCAGCTGAGCAGGCATGAATCCTGCGGCCCAGCTGGCATTATCAGGCAGCTGAGCAGGCATGAATCCTGCGGCCCAGCTGGCGATTATCAGGCAGCTGAGCAGGCATGAATCCTGCGGCCCAGCTGGCGATTATCAGGCAGCTGAGCAGGCGCTGATCCCGCATCAGCAGGCACTGATCACGTGCCTGTCATGCAGTGATCAGGTGACTGAGAGGCGCTGATCATGTGACTGCTCATGTGCTGATCAGGCAGCTCTCCTGGCTGATCATGTGCCCAGCAGGCAAGAATCAGGCAGCTGAGCAGGCATGAATCCTGCGGCCCAGCTGGCGATTATCAGGCAGCTGAGCAGGCATGAATCCTGCGGCCCAGCTGGCGATTATCAGGCAGCTGAGCAGGCATGAATCCTGCGGCCCAGCTGGCGATTATCAGGCAGCTGAGCAGGCATGAATCCTGCGGCCCAGCTGGCGATTATCAGGCAGCTGAGCAGGCATGAATCCTGCGGCCCAGCTGGCGATTATCAGGCAGCTGAGCAGGCATGAATCCTGCGGCCCAGCTGGCGGTTATCAGGCAGCTGAGCAGGCATGAATCCTGCGGCCCAGCTGGCGATTATCAGGCAGCTGAGCAGGCATGAATCCTGCGGCCCAGCTGGCGATTATCAGGCAGCTGAGCAGGCATGAATCCTGCGGCCCAGCTGGCGGTTATCAGGCAGCTGAGCAGGCATGAATCCTGCGGCCCAGCTGGCGATTATCAGGCAGCTGAGCAGGCATGAATCCTGCGGCCCAGCTGGCGATTATCAGGCAGCTGAGCAGGCATGAATCCTGCGGCCCAGCTGGCGATTATCAGGCAGCTGAGCAGGCATGAATCCTGCGGCCCAGCTGGCGATTATCAGGCAGCTGAGCAGGCATGAATCCTGCGGCCCAGCTGGCGATTATCAGCCAGCTGAGCAGGCGCTGATCCCGCACCTCAGCAGGCACTGATCACGTAACTGTCATGCAGTGATCAGGTGACTGAGAGGCGCTGATCATGTGACTGCTCATGTGCTGATCAGGTAGCTCTCCTGCACGGATCATGTGCCTCAGCAGGCAAGAATCAAGCAGCTGAGCAGGCATGAATCCTGCGGCCCAGCTGGCCATTATCAGGCAGCTGAGCAGGCATGAATCCTGCGGCCCAGCTGGCGATTATCAGGCAGCTGAGCAGGCATGAATTCTGCGGCCCAGCTGGCGATTATCAGGCAGCTGAGCAGGCATGAATCCTGCGGCCCAGCTGGCAGTTATCAGGCAGCTGAGCAGGCATGAATCCTGCGGCCCAGCTGGCGATTATCAGGCAGCTGAGCAGGCATGAATCCTGCGGCCCAGCTGGCGATTATCAGGCAGCTGAGCAGGCATGAATCCTGCGGCCCAGCTGGCGATTATCAGGCAGCTGAGCAGGCATGAATCCTGCGGCCCAGCTGGCGATTATCAGGCAGCTGAGCAGGCATGAATCCTGCGGCCCAGCTGGCGATTATCAGGCAGCTGAGCAGGCATGAATCCTGCGGCCCAGCTGGCGATTATCAGGCAGCTGAGCAGGCATGAATCCTGCGGCCCAGCTGGCGATTATCAGGCAGCTGAGCAGGCATGAATCCTGCGGCCCAGCTGGCGATTATCAGGCAGCTGAGCAGGCGCTGATCCCGCACCTCAGCAGGCACTGATCACGTGCCTGTCATGCAGTGATCAGGTGACTGAGAGGCGCTGATCATGTGACTGCTCATGTGCTGATCAGGTAGCTCTCCTGCACGGATCATGTGCCCAGCAGGCAAGAATCAGGCAGCTGAGCAGGCATGAATCCTGCGGCCCAGCTGGCGATTATCAGGCAGCTGAGCAGGCATGAATCCTGCGGCCCAGCTGGCGATTATCAGGCAGCTGAGCAGGCATGAATCCTGCGGCCCAGCTGGCGATTATCAGGCAGCTGAGCAGGCGCTGATCCCGCACCTCAGCAGGCACTGATCACGTGCCTGTCATGCAGTGATCAGGTGACTGAGAGGCCCTGATCATGTGACTGCTCATGTGCTGATCAGGCAGCTCTCTGCACGGATCATGTGCCCAGCTGGCAAGAATCAGGCAGCTGAGCAGGCATGAATCCTGCGGCCCAGCTGGCGATTATCAGGCAGCTGAGCAGGCATGAATCCTGCGGCCCAGCTGGCGATTATCAGGCAGCTGAGCAGGCATGAATCCTGCGGCCCAGCTGGCGATTATCAGGCAGCTGAGCAGCGCTGATCCCACCTCAGCAGGCACTGATCACGTGCCTGTCATGCAGTGATCAGGTGACTGAGAGGCGCTGATCATGTGACTGCTCATGTGCTGATCAGGTAGCTCTCCTGCACGGATCATGTGCCTCAGCAGGCAAGAATCAAGCAGCTGAGCAGGCATGAATCCTGCGGCCCAGCTGGCGATTATCAGGCAGCTGAGCAGGCATGAATCCTGCGGCCCAGCTGGCGATTATCAGGCAGCTGAGCAGGCATGAATCCTGCGGCCCAGCTGGCGATTATCAGGCAGCTGAGCAGGCATGAATCCTGCGGCCCAGCTGGCGATTATCAGGCAGCTGAGCAGGCATGAATCCTGCGGCCCAGCTGGCGATTATCAGGCAGCTGAGCAGGCATGAATCCTGCGGCCCAGCTGGCGATTATCAGGCAGCTGAGCAGGCATGAATCCTGCGGCCCAGCTGGCGATTATCAGGCAGCTGAGCAGGCATGAATCCTGCGGCCCAGCTGGCGATTATCAGGCAGCTGAGCAGGCATGAATCCTGCGGCCCAGCTGGCGATTATCAGGCAGCTGAGCAGGCATGAATCCTGCGGCCCAGCTGGCGATTATCAGGCAGCTGAGCAGGCATGAATCCTGCGGCCCAGCTGGCGATTATCAGGCAGCTGAGCAGGCATGAATCCTGCGGCCCAGCTGGCGATTATCAGGCAGCTGAGCAGGCATGAATCCTGCGGCCCAGCTGGCGATTATCAGGCAGCTGAGCAGGCATGAATCCTGCGGCCCAGCTGGCGATTATCAGGCAGCTGAGCAGGCATGAATCCTGCGGCCCAGCTGGCGATTATCAGGCAGCTGAGCAGGCATGAATCCTGCGGCCCAGCTGGCGATTATCAGGCAGCTGAGCAGGCATGAATCCTGCGGCCCAGCTGGCGATTATCAGGCAGCTGAGCAGGCATGAATCCTGCGGCCCAGCTGGCGATTATCAGGCAGCTGAGCAGGCATGAATCCTGCGGCCCAGCTGGCGGTTATCAGGCAGCTGAGCAGGCATGAATCCTGCGGCCCAGCTGGCGATTATCAGGCAGCTGAGCAGGCATGAATCCTGCGGCCCAGCTGGCGATTATCAGGCAGCTGAGCAGGCATGAATCCTGCGGCCCAGCTGGCGATTATCAGGCAGCTGAGCAGGCTGATCCTGCACCTCAGCAGGCACTGATCACGTGCCTGTCATGCAGTGATCAGGTGACTGAGAGGCGCTGATCATGTGACTGCTCATGTGCTGATCAGGCAGCTCTCCTGCACGGATCATGTGCCTCAGCAGGCAAGAATCAGGCAGCTGAGCAGGCATGAATCCTGCGGCCCAGCTGGCGATTATCAGGCAGCTGAGCAGGCATGAATCCTGCGGCCCAGCTGGCGATTATCAGGCAGCTGAGCAGGCATGAATCCTGCGGCCCAGCTGGCGATTATCAGGCAGCTGAGCAGGCGCTGATCCCGCACCTCAGCAGGCACTGATCACGTGCCTGTCATGCAGTGATCAGGTGACTGAGAGGCGCTGATCATGTGACTGCTCATGTGCTGATCAGGTAGCTCTCCTGCACGGATCATGTGCCTCAGCAGGCAAGAATCAAGCAGCTGAGCAGGCATGAATCCTGCGGCCCAGCTGGCGATTATCAGGCAGCTGAGCAGGCATGAATCCTGCGGCCCAGCTGGCGATTATCAGGCAGCTGAGCAGGCATGAATCCTGCGGCCCAGCTGGCGATTATCAGGCAGCTGAGCAGGCATGAATCCTGCGGCCCAGCTGGCGATTATCAGGCAGCTGAGCAGGCATGAATCCTGCGGCCCAGCTGGCGATTATCAGGCAGCTGAGCAGGCATGAATCCTGCGGCCCAGCTGGCGATTATCAGGCAGCTGAGCAGGCATGAATCCTGCGGCCCAGCTGGCGATTATCAGGCAGCTGAGCAGGCGCTGATCCCGCACCTCAGCAGGCACTGATCACGTGCCTGTCATGCAGTGATCAGGTGACTGAGAGGCGCTGATCATGTGACTGCTCATGTGCTGATCAGGTAGCTCTCCTGCACGGATCATGTGCCCAGCAGGCAAGAATCAAGCAGCTGAGCAGGCATGAATCCTGCGGCCCAGCTGGCGATTATCAGGCAGCTGAGCAGGCATGAATCCTGCGGCCCAGCTGGCGATTATCAGGCAGCTGAGCAGGCATGAATCCTGCGGCCCAGCTGGCGATTATCAGGCAGCTGAGCAGGCATGAATCCTGCGGCCCAGCTGGCGGTTATCAGGCAGCTGAGCAGGCATGAATCCTGCGGCCCAGCTGGCGATTATCAGGCAGCTGAGCAGGCATGAATCCTGCGGCCCAGCTGGCGATTATCAGGCAGCTGAGCAGGCATGAATCCTGCGGCCCAGCTGGCGATTATCAGGCAGCTGAGCAGGCATGAATCCTGCGGCCCAGCTGGCGATTATCAGGCAGCTGAGCAGGCATGAATCCTGCGGCCCAGCTGGCGATTATCAGGCAGCTGAGCAGGCATGAATCCTGCGGCCCAGCTGGCGATTATCAGGCAGCTGAGCAGGCATGAATCCTGCGGCCCAGCTGGCGATTATCAGGCAGCTGAGCAGGCGCTGATCCCGCACCTCAGCAGGCACTGATCACGTGCCTGTCATGCAGTGATCAGGTGACTGAGGCGCTGATCATGTGACTGCTCATGTGCTGATCAGGCAGCTCTCCTGCACGGATCATGTGCCAGCAGGCAAGAATCAAGCAGCTGAGCAGGCATGAATCCTGCGGCCCAGCTGGCGATTATCAGGCAGCTGAGCAGGCATGAATCCTGCGGCCCAGCTGGCGATTATCAGGCAGCTGAGCAGGCATGAATCCTGCGGCCCAGCTGGCGATTATCAGGCAGCTGAGCAGGCATGAATCCTGCGGCCCAGCTGGCGATTATCAGGCAGCTGAGCAGGCATGAATCCTGCGGCCCAGCTGGCGATTATCAGGCAGCTGAGCAGGCATGAATCCTGCGGCCCAGCTGGCGATTATCAGGCAGCTGAGCAGGCATGAATCCTGCGGCCCAGCTGGCGATTATCAGGCAGCTGAGCAGGCATGAATCCTGCGGCCCAGCTGGCGATTATCAGGCAGCTGAGCAGGCGCTGATCCCGCACCTCAGCAGGCACTGATCACGTGCCTGTCATGCAGTGATCAGGTGACTGAGAGGCGCTGATCATGTGACTGCTCATGTGCTGATCAGGTAGCTCTCCTGCACGGATCATGTGCCTCAGCAGGCAAGAATCAAGCAGCTGAGCAGGCATGAATCCTGCGGCCCAGCTGGCGATTATCAGGCAGCTGAGCAGGCATGAATCCTGCGGCCCAGCTGGCGATTATCAGGCAGCTGAGCAGGCATGAATCCTGCGGCCCAGCTGGCGGTTATCAGGCAGCTGAGCAGGCATGAATCCTGCGGCCCAGCTGGCGATTATCAGGCAGCTGAGCAGGCATGAATCCTGCGGCCCAGCTGGCGATTATCAGGCAGCTGAGCAGGCATGAATCCTGCGGCCCAGCTGGCGATTATCAGGCAGCTGAGCAGGCATGAATCCTGCGGCCCAGCTGGCGATTATCAGGCAGCTGAGCAGGCATGAATCCTGCGGCCCAGCTGGCGATTATCAGGCAGCTGAGCAGGCATGAATCCTGCGGCCCAGCTGGCGATTATCAGGCAGCTGAGCAGGCATGAATCCTGCGGCCCAGCTGGCATTATCAGGCAGCTGAGCAGGCATGAATCCTGCGGCCCAGCTGGCGATTATCAGGCAGCTGAGCAGGCATGAATCCTGCGGCCCAGCTGGCGATTATCAGGCAGCTGAGCAGGCATGAATCCTGCGGCCCAGCTGGCGATTATCAGGCAGCTGAGCAGGCATGAATCCTGCGGCCCAGCTGGCGGTTATCAGGCAGCTGAGCAGGCATGAATCCTGCGGCCCAGCTGGCGATTATCAGGCAGCTGAGCAGGCATGAATCCTGCGGCCCAGCTGGCGATTATCAGGCAGCTGAGCAGGCATGAATCCTGCGGCCCAGCTGGCGATTATCAGGCAGCTGAGCAGGCGCTGATCCCGCACCTCAGCAGGCACTGATCACGTGCCTGTCATGCAGTGATCAGGTGACTGAGAGGCGCTGATCATGTGACTGCTCATGTGCTGATCAGGTAGCTCTCCTGCACGGATCATGTGCCTCAGCAGGCAAGAATCAAGCAGCTGAGCAGGCATGAATCCTGCGGCCCAGCTGGCGATTATCAGGCAGCTGAGCAGGCATGAATCCTGCGGCCCAGCTGGCGATTATCAGGCAGCTGAGCAGGCATGAATCCTGCGGCCCAGCTGGCGATTATCAGGCAGCTGAGCAGGCGCTGATCCCGCACCTCAGCAGGCACTGATCACGTGCCTGTCATGCAGTGATCAGGTGACTGAGAGGCGCTGATCATGTGACTGCTCATGTGCTGATCAGGTAGCTCTCCTGCACGGATCATGTGCCTCAGCAGGCAAGAATCAAGCAGCTGAGCAGGCATGAATCCTGCGGCCCAGCTGGCGATTATCAGGCAGCTGAGCAGGCATGAATCCTGCGGCCCAGCTGGCGATTATCAGGCAGCTGAGCAGGCATGAATCCTGCGGCCCAGCTGGCGATTATCAGGCAGCTGAGCAGGCATGATCCCGCACCTCAGCAGGCACTGATCACGTGCCTGTCATGCAGTGATCAGGTGACTGAGAGGCGCTGATCATGTGACTGCTCATGTGCTGATCAGGTAGCTCTCCTGCACGGATCATGTGCCTCAGCAGGCAAGAATCAAGCAGCTGAGCAGGCATGAATCCTGCGGCCCAGCTGGCGATTATCAGGCAGCTGAGCAGGCATGAATCCTGCGGCCCAGCTGGCGTTATCAGGCAGCTGAGCAGGCATGAATCCTGCGGCCCAGCTGGCGATTATCAGGCAGCTGAGCAGGCATGAATCCTGCGGCCCAGCTGGCGATTATCAGGCAGCTGAGCAGGCATGAATCCTGCGGCCCAGCTGGCGATTATCAGGCAGCTGAGCAGGCATGAATCCTGCGGCCCAGCTGGCGATTATCAGGCAGCTGAGCAGGCATGAATCCTGCGGCCCAGCTGGCGATTATCAGGCAGCTGAGCAGGCATGAATCCTGCGGCCCAGCTGGCGATTATCAGGCAGCTGAGCAGGCATGAATCCTGCGGCCCAGCTGGCGATTATCAGGCAGCTGAGCAGGCATGAATCCTGCGGCCCAGCTGGCGATTATCAGGCAGCTGAGCAGGCATGAATCCTGCGGCCCAGCTGGCGATTATCAGGCAGCTGAGCAGGCATGAATCCTGCGGCCCAGCTGGCGATTATCAGGCAGCTGAGCAGGCATGAATCCTGCGGCCCAGCTGGCGATTATCAGGCAGCTGAGCAGGCATGAATCCTGCGGCCCAGCTGGCGATTATCAGGCAGCTGAGCAGGCATGAATCCTGCGGCCCAGCTGGCGGTTATCAGGCAGCTGAGCAGGCATGAATCCTGCGGCCCAGCTGGCGATTATCAGGCAGCTGAGCAGGCATGAATCCTGCGGCCCAGCTGGCGATTATCAGGCAGCTGAGCAGGCGCTGATCCCGCACCTCAGCAGGCACTGATCACGTGCCTGTCATGCAGTGATCAGGTGACTGAGAGGCGCTGATCATGTGACTGCTCATGTGCTGATCAGGTAGCTCTCCTGCACGGATCATGTGCCTCAGCAGGCAAGAATCAGGCAGCTGAGCAGGCATGAATCCTGCGGCCCAGCTGGCGATTATCAGGCAGCTGAGCAGGCATGAATCCTGCGGCCCAGCTGGCGATTATCAGGCAGCTGAGCAGGCATGAATCCTGCGGCCCAGCTGGCGATTATCAGGCAGCTGAGCAGGCGCTGATCCCGCACCTCAGCAGGCACTGATCACGTGCCTGTCATGCAGTGATCAGGTGACTGAGAGGCGCTGATCATGTGACTGCTCATGTGCTGATCAGGTAGCTCTCCTGCACGGATCATGTGCCTCAGCAGGCAAGAATCAAGCAGCTGAGCAGGCATGAATCCTGCGGCCCAGCTGGCGATTATCAGGCAGCTGAGCAGGCATGAATCCTGCGGCCCAGCTGGCGATTATCAGGCAGCTGAGCAGGCATGAATCCTGCGGCCCAGCTGGCGATTATCAGGCAGCTGAGCAGGCATGAATCCTGCGGCCCAGCTGGCGATTATCAGGCAGCTGAGCAGGCATGAATCCTGCGGCCCAGCTGGCGATTATCAGGCAGCTGAGCAGGCATGAATCCTGCGGCCCAGCTGGCGATTATCAGGCAGCTGAGCAGGCATGAATCCTGCGGCCCAGCTGGCGATTATCAGGCAGCTGAGCAGGCATGAATCCTGCGGCCCAGCTGGCGATTATCAGGCAGCTGAGCAGGCATGAATCCTGCGGCCCAGCTGGCGATTATCAGGCAGCTGAGCAGGCATGAATCCTGCGGCCCAGCTGGCGATTATCAGGCAGCTGAGCAGGCATGAATCCTGCGGCCCAGCTGGCGATTATCAGGCAGCTGAGCAGGCATGAATCCTGCGGCCCAGCTGGCGATTATCAGGCAGCTGAGCAGGCATGAATCCTGCGGCCCAGCTGGCGATTATCAGGCAGCTGAGCAGGCATGAATCCTGCGGCCCAGCTGGCGATTATCAGGCAGCTGAGCAGGCATGAATCCTGCGGCCCAGCTGGCGATTATCAGGCAGCTGAGCAGGCATGAATCCTGCGGCCCAGCTGGCGATTATCAGGCAGCTGAGCAGGCATGAATCCTGCGGCCCAGCTGGCGATTATCAGGCAGCTGAGCAGGCATGAATCCTGCGGCCCAGCTGGCGATTATCAGGCAGCTGAGCAGGCATGAATCCTGCGGCCCAGCTGGCGATTATCAGGCAGCTGAGCAGGCATGAATCCTGCGGCCCAGCTGGCGATTATCAGGCAGCTGAGCAGGCATGAATCCTGCGGCCCAGCTGGCGATTATCAGGCAGCTGAGCAGGCATGAATCCTGCGGCCCAGCTGGCGATTATCAGGCAGCTGAGCAGGCATGAATCCTGCGGCCCAGCTGGCGATTATCAGGCAGCTGAGCAGGCGCTGATCCCGCACCTCAGCAGGCACTGATCACGTGCCTGTCATGCAGTGATCAGGTGACTGAGAGGCGCTGATCATGTGACTGCTCATGTGCTGATCAGGTAGCTCTCCTGCACGGATCATGTGCCTCAGCAGGCAAGAATCAAGCAGCTGAGCAGGCATGAATCCTGCGGCCCAGCTGGCGATTATCAGGCAGCTGAGCAGGCATGAATCCTGCGGCCCAGCTGGCGATTATCAGGCAGCTGAGCAGGCATGAATCCTGCGGCCCAGCTGGCGATTATCAGGCAGCTGAGCAGGCATGAATCCTGCGGCCCAGCTGGCGATTATCAGGCAGCTGAGCAGGCATGAATCCTGCGGCCCAGCTGGCGATTATCAGGCAGCTGAGCAGGCGCTGATCCCGCACCTCAGCAGGCACTGATCACGTGCCTGTCATGCAGTGATCAGGTGACTGAGAGGCGCTGATCATGTGACTGCTCATGTGCTGATCAGGTAGCTCTCCTGCACGGATCATGTGCCTCAGCAGGCAAGAATCAAGCAGCTGAGCAGGCATGAATCCTGCGGCCCAGCTGGCGATTATCAGGCAGCTGAGCAGGCATGAATCCTGCGGCCCAGCTGGCGATTATCAGGCAGCTGAGCAGGCATGAATCCTGCGGCCCAGCTGGCGTTATCAGGCAGCTGAGCAGGCATGAATCCTGCGGCCCAGCTGGCGATTATCAGGCAGCTGAGCAGGCATGAATCCTGCGGCCCAGCTGGCGATTATCAGGCAGCTGAGCAGGCATGAATCCTGCGGCCCAGCTGGCGATTATCAGGCAGCTGAGCAGGCATGAATCCTGCGGCCCAGCTGGCGATTATCAGGCAGCTGAGCAGGCGCTGATCCCGCACCTCAGCAGGCACTGATCACGTGCCTGTCATGCAGTGATCAGGTGACTGAGAGGCGCTGATCATGTGACTGCTCATGTGCTGATCAGGTAGCTCTCCTGCACGGATCATGTGCCTCAGCAGGCAAGAATCAAGCAGCTGAGCAGGCATGAATCCTGCGGCCCAGCTGGCGATTATCAGGCAGCTGAGCAGGCATGAATCCTGCGGCCCAGCTGGCGATTATCAGGCAGCTGAGCAGGCATGAATCCTGCGGCCCAGCTGGCGATTATCAGGCAGCTGAGCAGGCATGAATCCTGCGGCCCAGCTGGCGATTATCAGGCAGCTGAGCAGGCATGAATCCTGCGGCCCAGCTGGCGATTATCAGGCAGCTGAGCAGGCATGAATCCTGCGGCCCAGCTGGCGATTATCAGGCAGCTGAGCAGGCATGAATCCTGCGGCCCAGCTGGCGATTATCAGGCAGCTGAGCAGGCATGAATCCTGCGGCCCAGCTGGCGATTATCAGGCAGCTGAGCAGGCATGAATCCTGCGGCCCAGCTGGCGATTATCAGGCAGCTGAGCAGGCATGAATCCTGCGGCCCAGCTGGCGTTATCAGGCAGCTGAGCAGGCATGAATCCTGCGGCCCAGCTGGCGATTATCAGGCAGCTGAGCAGGCATGAATCCTGCGGCCCAGCTGGCGATTATCAGGCAGCTGAGCAGGCATGAATCCTGCGGCCCAGCTGGCGATTATCAGGCAGCTGAGCAGGCATGAATCCTGCGGCCCAGCTGGCGATTATCAGGCAGCTGAGCAGGCATGAATCCTGCGGCCCAGCTGGCGATTATCAGGCAGCTGAGCAGGCGCTGATCCCGCACCTCAGCAGGCACTGATCACGTGCCTGTCATGCAGTGATCAGGTGACTGAGAGGCGCTGATCATGTGACTGCTCATGTGCTGATCAGGTAGCTCTCCTGCACGGATCATGTGCCTCAGCAGGCAAGAATCAAGCAGCTGAGCAGGCATGAATCCTGCGGCCCAGCTGGCGATTATCAGGCAGCTGAGCAGGCATGAATCCTGCGGCCCAGCTGGCGATTATCAGGCAGCTGAGCAGGCATGAATCCTGCGGCCCAGCTGGCGATTATCAGGCAGCTGAGCAGGCATGATCCCGCACCTCAGCAGGCACTGATCACGTGCCTGTCATGCAGTGATCAGGTGACTGAGAGGCCCTGATCATGTGACTGCTCATGTGCTGATCAGGCAGCTCTCCTGCGGATCATGTGCCTCAGCAGGCAAGAATCAGGCAGCTGAGCAGGCATGAATCCTGCGGCCCAGCTGGCGATTATCAGGCAGCTGAGCAGGCATGAATCCTGCGGCCCAGCTGGCGATTATCAGGCAGCTGAGCAGGCATGAATCCTGCGGCCCAGCTGGCGATTATCAGGCAGCTGAGCAGGCGCTGATCCCGCACCTCAGCAGGCACTGATCACGTGCCTGTCATGCAGTGATCAGGTGACTGAGAGGCGCTGATCATGTGACTGCTCATGTGCTGATCAGGTAGCTCTCCTGCACGGATCATGTGCCTCAGCAGGCAAGAATCAAGCAGCTGAGCAGGCATGAATCCTGCGGCCCAGCTGGCGATTATCAGGCAGCTGAGCAGGCATGAATCCTGCGGCCCAGCTGGCGATTATCAGGCAGCTGAGCAGGCATGAATCCTGCGGCCCAGCTGGCGATTATCAGGCAGCTGAGCAGGCATGAATCCTGCGGCCCAGCTGGCGATTATCAGGCAGCTGAGCAGGCATGAATCCTGCGGCCCAGCTGGCGATTATCAGGCAGCTGAGCAGGCATGAATCCTGCGGCCCAGCTGGCGATTATCAGGCAGCTGAGCAGGCATGAATCCTGCGGCCCAGCTGGCGATTATCAGGCAGCTGAGCAGGCATGAATCCTGCGGCCCAGCTGGCGATTATCAGGCAGCTGAGCAGGCATGAATCCTGCGGCCCAGCTGGCGATTATCAGGCAGCTGAGCAGGCATGAATCCTGCGGCCCAGCTGGCGATTATCAGGCAGCTGAGCAGGCATGAATCCTGCGGCCCAGCTGGCGATTATCAGGCAGCTGAGCAGGCATGAATCCTGCGGCCCAGCTGGCGATTATCAGGCAGCTGAGCAGGCATGAATCCTGCGGCCCAGCTGGCGATTATCAGGCAGCTGAGCAGGCATGAATCCTGCGGCCCAGCTGGCGATTATCAGGCAGCTGAGCAGGCATGAATCCTGCGGCCCAGCTGGCGATTATCAGGCAGCTGAGCAGGCATGAATCCTGCGGCCCAGCTGGCGATTATCAGGCAGCTGAGCAGGCATGAATCCTGCGGCCCAGCTGGCGATTATCAGGCAGCTGAGCAGGCATGAATCCTGCGGCCCAGCTGGCGATTATCAGGCAGCTGAGCAGGCATGAATCCTGCGGCCCAGCTGGCGGTTATCAGGCAGCTGAGCAGGCATGAATCCTGCGGCCCAGCTGGCGATTATCAGGCAGCTGAGCAGGCATGAATCCTGCGGCCCAGCTGGCGATTATCAGGCAGCTGAGCAGGCATGAATCCTGCGGCCCAGCTGGCGATTATCAGGCAGCTGAGCAGGCGCTGATCCCGCACCTCAGCAGGCACTGATCACGTGCCTGTCATGCAGTGATCAGGTGACTGAGAGGCGCTGATCATGTGACTGCTCATGTGCTGATCAGGTAGCTCTCCTGCACGGATCATGTGCCTCAGCAGGCAAGAATCAAGCAGCTGAGCAGGCATGAATCCTGCGGCCCAGCTGGCGATTATCAGGCAGCTGAGCAGGCATGAATCCTGCGGCCCAGCTGGCGATTATCAGGCAGCTGAGCAGGCATGAATCCTGCGGCCCAGCTGGCGATTATCAGGCAGCTGAGCAGGCGCTGATCCCGCACCTCAGCAGGCACTGATCACGTGCCTGTCATGCAGTGATCAGGTGACTGAGAGGCGCTGATCATGTGACTGCTCATGTGCTGATCAGGTAGCTCTCCTGCACGGATCATGTGCCTCAGCAGGCAAGAATCAAGCAGCTGAGCAGGCATGAATCCTGCGGCCCAGCTGGCGATTATCAGGCAGCTGAGCAGGCATGAATCCTGCGGCCCAGCTGGCGATTATCAGGCAGCTGAGCAGGCATGAATCCTGCGGCCCAGCTGGCGATTATCAGGCAGCTGAGCAGGCATGAATCCTGCGGCCCAGCTGGCGGTTATCAGGCAGCTGAGCAGGCATGAATCCTGCGGCCCAGCTGGCGGTTATCAGGCAGCTGAGCAGGCATGAATCCTGCGGCCCAGCTGGCGATTATCAGGCAGCTGAGCAGGCATGAATCCTGCGGCCCAGCTGGCGATTATCAGGCAGCTGAGCAGGCGCTGATCCCGCACCTCAGCAGGCACTGATCACGTGCCTGTCATGCAGTGATCAGGTGACTGAGAGGCGCTGATCATGTGACTGCTCATGTGCTGATCAGGTAGCTCTCCTGCACGGATCATGTGCCTCAGCAGGCAAGAATCAAGCAGCTGAGCAGGCATGAATCCTGCGGCCCAGCTGGCGATTATCAGGCAGCTGAGCAGGCATGAATCCTGCGGCCCAGCTGGCGATTATCAGGCAGCTGAGCAGGCATGAATCCTGCGGCCCAGCTGGCGATTATCAGGCAGCTGAGCAGGCATGAATCCTGCGGCCCAGCTGGCGATTATCAGGCAGCTGAGCAGGCATGAATCCTGCGGCCCAGCTGGCGGTTATCAGGCAGCTGAGCAGGCATGAATCCTGCGGCCCAGCTGGCGATTATCAGGCAGCTGAGCAGGCATGAATCCTGCGGCCCAGCTGGCGATTATCAGGCAGCTGAGCAGGCATGAATCCTGCGGCCCAGCTGGCGATTATCAGGCAGCTGAGCAGGCATGAATCCTGCGGCCCAGCTGGCGATTATCAGGCAGCTGAGCAGGCATGAATCCTGCGGCCCAGCTGGCGATTATCAGGCAGCTGAGCAGGCATGAATCCTGCGGCCCAGCTGGCGATTATCAGGCAGCTGAGCAGGCGCTGATCCCGCACCTCAGCAGGCACTGATCACGTGCCTGTCATGCAGTGATCAGGTGACTGAGAGGCGCTGATCATGTGACTGCTCATGTGCTGATCAGGTAGCTCTCCTGCACGGATCATGTGCCTCAGCAGGCAAGAATCAAGCAGCTGAGCAGGCATGAATCCTGCGGCCCAGCTGGCGATTATCAGGCAGCTGAGCAGGCATGAATCCTGCGGCCCAGCTGGCGATTATCAGGCAGCTGAGCAGGCATGAATCCTGCGGCCCAGCTGGCGATTATCAGGCAGCTGAGCAGGCATGAATCCTGCGGCCCAGCTGGCGATTATCAGGCAGCTGAGCAGGCATGAATCCTGCGGCCCAGCTGGCGATTATCAGGCAGCTGAGCAGGCATGAATCCTGCGGCCCAGCTGGCGATTATCAGGCAGCTGAGCAGGCATGAATCCTGCGGCCCAGCTGGCGATTATCAGGCAGCTGAGCAGGCATGAATCCTGCGGCCCAGCTGGCGATTATCAGGCAGCTGAGCAGGCGCTGATCCCGCACCTCAGCAGGCACTGATCACGTGCCTGTCATGCAGTGATCAGGTGACTGAGAGGCGCTGATCATGTGACTGCTCATGTGCTGATCAGGTAGCTCTCCTGCACGGATCATGTGCCTCAGCAGGCAAGAATCAAGCAGCTGAGCAGGCATGAATCCTGCGGCCCAGCTGGCGATTATCAGGCAGCTGAGCAGGCATGAATCCTGCGGCCCAGCTGGCGATTATCAGGCAGCTGAGCAGGCATGAATCCTGCGGCCCAGCTGGCGGTTATCAGGCAGCTGAGCAGGCATGAATCCTGCGGCCCAGCTGGCGATTATCAGGCAGCTGAGCAGGCATGAATCCTGCGGCCCAGCTGGCGATTATCAGGCAGCTGAGCAGGCATGAATCCTGCGGCCCAGCTGGCGATTATCAGGCAGCTGAGCAGGCATGAATCCTGCGGCCCAGCTGGCGATTATCAGGCAGCTGAGCAGGCATGAATCCTGCGGCCCAGCTGGCGATTATCAGGCAGCTGAGCAGGCATGAATCCTGCGGCCCAGCTGGCGATTATCAGGCAGCTGAGCAGGCATGAATCCTGCGGCCCAGCTGGCGATTATCAGGCAGCTGAGCAGGCATGAATCCTGCGGCCCAGCTGGCGATTATCAGGCAGCTGAGCAGGCATGAATCCTGCGGCCCAGCTGGCGGTTATCAGGCAGCTGAGCAGGCATGAATCCTGCGGCCCAGCTGGCGGTTATCAGGCAGCTGAGCAGGCATGAATCCTGCGGCCCAGCTGGCGTTATCAGGCAGCTGAGCAGGCATGAATCCTGCGGCCCAGCTGGCGATTATCAGGCAGCTGAGCAGGCATGAATCCTGCGGCCCAGCTGGCGATTATCAGGCAGCTGAGCAGGCATGAATCCTGCGGCCCAGCTGGCGATTATCAGGCAGCTGAGCAGGCGCTGATCCCGCACCTCAGCAGGCACTGATCACGTGCCTGTCATGCAGTGATCAGGTGACTGAGAGGCGCTGATCATGTGACTGCTCATGTGCTGATCAGGTAGCTCTCCTGCACGGATCATGTGCCTCAGCAGGCAAGAATCAAGCAGCTGAGCAGGCATGAATCCTGCGGCCCAGCTGGCGATTATCAGGCAGCTGAGCAGGCATGAATCCTGCGGCCCAGCTGGCGATTATCAGGCAGCTGAGCAGGCATGAATCCTGCGGCCCAGCTGGCGATTATCAGGCAGCTGAGCAGGCGCTGATCCCGCACCTCAGCAGGCACTGATCACGTGCCTGTCATGCAGTGATCAGGTGACTGAGAGGCCCTGATCATGTGACTGCTCATGTGCTGATCAGGCAGCTCTCCTGCACGGATCATGTGCCCAGCAGGCAAGAATCAAGCAGCTGAGCAGGCATGAATCCTGCGGCCCAGCTGGCGATTATCAGGCAGCTGAGCAGGCATGAATCCTGCGGCCCAGCTGGCGATTATCAGGCAGCTGAGCAGGCATGAATCCTGCGGCCCAGCTGGCGATTATCAGGCAGCTGAGCAGGCGCTGATCCCGCACCTCAGCAGGCACTGATCACGTGCCTGTCATGCAGTGATCAGGTGACTGAGAGGCGCTGATCATGTGACTGCTCATGTGCTGATCAGGTAGCTCTCCTGCACGGATCATGTGCCTCAGCAGGCAAGAATCAAGCAGCTGAGCAGGCATGAATCCTGCGGCCCAGCTGGCGATTATCAGGCAGCTGAGCAGGCATGAATCCTGCGGCCCAGCTGGCGATTATCAGGCAGCTGAGCAGGCATGAATCCTGCGGCCCAGCTGGCGATTATCAGGCAGCTGAGCAGGCATGAATCCTGCGGCCCAGCTGGCGATTATCAGGCAGCTGAGCAGGCATGAATCCTGCGGCCCAGCTGGCGATTATCAGGCAGCTGAGCAGGCATGAATCCTGCGGCCCAGCTGGCGATTATCAGGCAGCTGAGCAGGCATGAATCCTGCGGCCCAGCTGGCGATTATCAGGCAGCTGAGCAGGCATGAATCCTGCGGCCCAGCTGGCGATTATCAGGCAGCTGAGCAGGCATGAATCCTGCGGCCCAGCTGGCGATTATCAGGCAGCTGAGCAGGCATGAATCCTGCGGCCCAGCTGGCGATTATCAGGCAGCTGAGCAGGCATGAATCCTGCGGCCCAGCTGGCGATTATCAGGCAGCTGAGCAGGCATGAATCCTGCGGCCCAGCTGGCGATTATCAGGCAGCTGAGCAGGCATGAATCCTGCGGCCCAGCTGGCGATTATCAGGCAGCTGAGCAGGCATGAATCCTGCGGCCCAGCTGGCGATTATCAGGCAGCTGAGCAGGCATGAATCCTGCGGCCCAGCTGGCGATTATCAGGCAGCTGAGCAGGCATGAATCCTGCGGCCCAGCTGGCGATTATCAGGCAGCTGAGCAGGCATGAATCCTGCGGCCCAGCTGGCGATTATCAGGCAGCTGAGCAGGCGCTGATCCCGCACCTCAGCAGGCACTGATCACGTGCCTGTCATGCAGTGATCAGGTGACTGAGAGGCGCTGATCATGTGACTGCTCATGTGCTGATCAGGTAGCTCTCCTGCACGGATCATGTGCCTCAGCAGGCAAGAATCAAGCAGCTGAGCAGGCATGAATCCTGCGGCCCAGCTGGCGATTATCAGGCAGCTGAGCAGGCATGAATCCTGCGGCCCAGCTGGCGATTATCAGGCAGCTGAGCAGGCATGAATCCTGCGGCCCAGCTGGCGATTATCAGGCAGCTGAGCAGGCGCTGATCCCACCTCAGCAGGCACTGATCACGTGCCTGTCATGCAGTGATCAGGTGACTGAGAGGCGCTGATCATGTGACTGCTCATGTGCTGATCAGGTAGCTCTCCTGCACGGATCATGTGCCTCAGCAGGCAAGAATCAAGCAGCTGAGCAGGCATGAATCCTGCGGCCCAGCTGGCGATTATCAGGCAGCTGAGCAGGCATGAATCCTGCGGCCCAGCTGGCGATTATCAGGCAGCTGAGCAGGCATGAATCCTGCGGCCCAGCTGGCGATTATCAGGCAGCTGAGCAGGCATGAATCCTGCGGCCCAGCTGGCGATTATCAGGCAGCTGAGCAGGCATGAATCCTGCGGCCCAGCTGGCGATTATCAGGCAGCTGAGCAGGCATGAATCCTGCGGCCCAGCTGGCGATTATCAGGCAGCTGAGCAGGCATGAATCCTGCGGCCCAGCTGGCGATTATCAGGCAGCTGAGCAGGCATGAATCCTGCGGCCCAGCTGGCGATTATCAGGCAGCTGAGCAG
The DNA here is from genome assembly GCF_032452875.1 of Bos javanicus. NCBI lineage: Eukaryota > Metazoa > Chordata > Mammalia > Artiodactyla > Bovidae > Bos > Bos javanicus. The sequence continues at coordinate 52,462 of NW_026894115.1, read as the reverse complement.
GCATGAATCCTGCGGCCCAGCTGGCGATTATCAGGCAGCTGAGCAGGCATGAATCCTGCGGCCCAGCTGGCGATTATCAGGCAGCTGAGCAGGCATGAATCCTGCGGCCCAGCTGGCGATTATCAGGCAGCTGAGCAGGCATGAATCCTGCGGCCCAGCTGGCGATTATCAGGCAGCTGAGCAGGCATGAATCCTGCGGCCCAGCTGGCGATTATCAGGCAGCTGAGCAGGCATGAATCCTGCGGCCCAGCTGGCGATTATCAGGCAGCTGAGCAGGCATGAATCCTGCGGCCCAGCTGGCGATTATCAGGCAGCTGAGCAGGCATGAATCCTGCGGCCCAGCTGGCGATTATCAGGCAGCTGAGCAGGCATGAATCCTGCGGCCCAGCTGGCGATTATCAGGCAGCTGAGCAGGCATGAATCCTGCGGCCCAGCTGGCGATTATCAGGCAGCTGAGCAGGCATGAATCCTGCGGCCCAGCTGGCGATTATCAGGCAGCTGAGCAGGCATGAATCCTGCGGCCCAGCTGGCGATTATCAGGCAGCTGAGCAGGCATGAATCCTGCGGCCCAGCTGGCGATTATCAGGCAGCTGAGCAGGCATGAATCCTGCGGCCCAGCTGGCGATTATCAGGCAGCTGAGCAGGCATGAATCCTGCGGCCCAGCTGGCGATTATCAGGCAGCTGAGCAGGCGCTGATCCCGCACCTCAGCAGGCACTGATCACGTGCCTGTCATGCAGTGATCAGGTGACTGAGAGGCGCTGATCATGTGACTGCTCATGTGCTGATCAGGTAGCTCTCCTGCACGGATCATGTGCCTCAGCAGGCAAGAATCAAGCAGCTGAGCAGGCATGAATCCTGCGGCCCAGCTGGCGATTATCAGGCAGCTGAGCAGGCATGAATCCTGCGGCCCAGCTGGCGATTATCAGGCAGCTGAGCAGGCATGAATCCTGCGGCCCAGCTGGCGATTATCAGGCAGCTGAGCAGGCATGAATCCTGCGGCCCAGCTGGCGATTATCAGGCAGCTGAGCAGGCATGAATCCTGCGGCCCAGCTGGCGATTATCAGGCAGCTGAGCAGGCGCTGATCCCGCACCTCAGCAGGCACTGATCACGTGCCTGTCATGCAGTGATCAGGTGACTGAGAGGCGCTGATCATGTGACTGCTCATGTGCTGATCAGGTAGCTCTCCTGCACGGATCATGTGCCTCAGCAGGCAAGAATCAAGCAGCTGAGCAGGCATGAATCCTGCGGCCCAGCTGGCGATTATCAGGCAGCTGAGCAGGCATGAATCCTGCGGCCCAGCTGGCGATTATCAGGCAGCTGAGCAGGCATGAATCCTGCGGCCCAGCTGGCGGTTATCAGGCAGCTGAGCAGGCATGAATCCTGCGGCCCAGCTGGCGATTATCAGGCAGCTGAGCAGGCATGAATCCTGCGGCCCAGCTGGCGATTATCAGGCAGCTGAGCAGGCATGAATCCTGCGGCCCAGCTGGCGATTATCAGGCAGCTGAGCAGGCATGAATCCTGCGGCCCAGCTGGCGATTATCAGGCAGCTGAGCAGGCGCTGATCCCGCACCTCAGCAGGCACTGATCACGTGCCTGTCATGCAGTGATCAGGTGACTGAGAGGCGCTGATCATGTGACTGCTCATGTGCTGATCAGGTAGCTCTCCTGCACGGATCATGTGCCTCAGCAGGCAAGAATCAAGCAGCTGAGCAGGCATGAATCCTGCGGCCCAGCTGGCGATTATCAGGCAGCTGAGCAGGCATGAATCCTGCGGCCCAGCTGGCGATTATCAGGCAGCTGAGCAGGCATGAATCCTGCGGCCCAGCTGGCGATTATCAGGCAGCTGAGCAGGCATGAATCCTGCGGCCCAGCTGGCGATTATCAGGCAGCTGAGCAGGCATGAATCCTGCGGCCCAGCTGGCGATTATCAGGCAGCTGAGCAGGCATGAATCCTGCGGCCCAGCTGGCGATTATCAGGCAGCTGAGCAGGCATGAATCCTGCGGCCCAGCTGGCGATTATCAGGCAGCTGAGCAGGCATGAATCCTGCGGCCCAGCTGGCGATTATCAGGCAGCTGAGCAGGCATGAATCCTGCGGCCCAGCTGGCGATTATCAGGCAGCTGAGCAGGCATGAATCCTGCGGCCCAGCTGGCGATTATCAGGCAGCTGAGCAGGCATGAATCCTGCGGCCCAGCTGGCGATTATCAGGCAGCTGAGCAGGCATGAATCCTGCGGCCCAGCTGGCGATTATCAGGCAGCTGAGCAGGCATGAATCCTGCGGCCCAGCTGGCGATTATCAGGCAGCTGAGCAGGCATGAATCCTGCGGCCCAGCTGGCGATTATCAGGCAGCTGAGCAGGCATGAATCCTGCGGCCCAGCTGGCGGTTATCAGGCAGCTGAGCAGGCATGAATCCTGCGGCCCAGCTGGCGATTATCAGGCAGCTGAGCAGGCATGAATCCTGCGGCCCAGCTGGCGATTATCAGGCAGCTGAGCAGGCGCTGATCCCGCACCTCAGCAGGCACTGATCACGTGCCTGTCATGCAGTGATCAGGTGACTGAGAGGCGCTGATCATGTGACTGCTCATGTGCTGATCAGGTAGCTCTCCTGCACGGATCATGTGCCTCAGCAGGCAAGAATCAAGCAGCTGAGCAGGCATGAATCCTGCGGCCCAGCTGGCGATTATCAGGCAGCTGAGCAGGCATGAATCCTGCGGCCCAGCTGGCGATTATCAGGCAGCTGAGCAGGCATGAATCCTGCGGCCCAGCTGGCGATTATCAGGCAGCTGAGCAGGCGCTGATCCCGCACCTCAGCAGGCACTGATCACGTGCCTGTCATGCAGTGATCAGGTGACTGAGAGGCGCTGATCATGTGACTGCTCATGTGCTGATCAGGTAGCTCTCCTGCACGGATCATGTGCCTCAGCAGGCAAGAATCAAGCAGCTGAGCAGGCATGAATCCTGCGGCCCAGCTGGCGATTATCAGGCAGCTGAGCAGGCATGAATCCTGCGGCCCAGCTGGCGATTATCAGGCAGCTGAGCAGGCATGAATCCTGCGGCCCAGCTGGCGATTATCAGGCAGCTGAGCAGGCATGAATCCTGCGGCCCAGCTGGCGATTATCAGGCAGCTGAGCAGGCATGAATCCTGCGGCCCAGCTGGCGATTATCAGGCAGCTGAGCAGGCATGAATCCTGCGGCCCAGCTGGCGATTATCAGGCAGCTGAGCAGGCATGAATCCTGCGGCCCAGCTGGCGATTATCAGGCAGCTGAGCAGGCATGAATCCTGCGGCCCAGCTGGCGATTATCAGGCAGCTGAGCAGGCATGAATCCTGCGGCCCAGCTGGCGATTATCAGGCAGCTGAGCAGGCATGAATCCTGCGGCCCAGCTGGCGATTATCAGGCAGCTGAGCAGGCATGAATCCTGCGGCCCAGCTGGCGATTATCAGGCAGCTGAGCAGGCATGAATCCTGCGGCCCAGCTGGCGATTATCAGGCAGCTGAGCAGGCATGAATCCTGCGGCCCAGCTGGCGATTATCAGGCAGCTGAGCAGGCATGAATCCTGCGGCCCAGCTGGCGATTATCAGGCAGCTGAGCAGGCATGAATCCTGCGGCCCAGCTGGCGATTATCAGGCAGCTGAGCAGGCATGAATCCTGCGGCCCAGCTGGCGATTATCAGGCAGCTGAGCAGGCATGAATCCTGCGGCCCAGCTGGCGATTATCAGGCAGCTGAGCAGGCATGAATCCTGCGGCCCAGCTGGCGATTATCAGGCAGCTGAGCAGGCATGAATCCTGCGGCCCAGCTGGCGATTATCAGGCAGCTGAGCAGGCATGAATCCTGCGGCCCAGCTGGCGATTATCAGGCAGCTGAGCAGGCATGAATCCTGCGGCCCAGCTGGCGATTATCAGGCAGCTGAGCAGGCATGAATCCTGCGGCCCAGCTGGCGATTATCAGGCAGCTGAGCAGGCATGAATCCTGCGGCCCAGCTGGCGATTATCAGGCAGCTGAGCAGGCGCTGATCCCGCACCTCAGCAGGCACTGATCACGTGCCTGTCATGCAGTGATCAGGTGACTGAGAGGCGCTGATCATGTGACTGCTCATGTGCTGATCAGGTAGCTCTCCTGCACGGATCATGTGCCTCAGCAGGCAAGAATCAAGCAGCTGAGCAGGCATGAATCCTGCGGCCCAGCTGGCGATTATCAGGCAGCTGAGCAGGCATGAATCCTGCGGCCCAGCTGGCGATTATCAGGCAGCTGAGCAGGCATGAATCCTGCGGCCCAGCTGGCGATTATCAGGCAGCTGAGCAGGCATGAATCCTGCGGCCCAGCTGGCGATTATCAGGCAGCTGAGCAGGCATGAATCCTGCGGCCCAGCTGGCGATTATCAGGCAGCTGAGCAGGCGCTGATCCCGCACCTCAGCAGGCACTGATCACGTGCCTGTCATGCAGTGATCAGGTGACTGAGAGGCGCTGATCATGTGACTGCTCATGTGCTGATCAGGTAGCTCTCCTGCACGGATCATGTGCCTCAGCAGGCAAGAATCAAGCAGCTGAGCAGGCATGAATCCTGCGGCCCAGCTGGCGATTATCAGGCAGCTGAGCAGGCATGAATCCTGCGGCCCAGCTGGCGATTATCAGGCAGCTGAGCAGGCATGAATCCTGCGGCCCAGCTGGCGATTATCAGGCAGCTGAGCAGGCATGAATCCTGCGGCCCAGCTGGCGATTATCAGGCAGCTGAGCAGGCATGAATCCTGCGGCCCAGCTGGCGATTATCAGGCAGCTGAGCAGGCATGAATCCTGCGGCCCAGCTGGCGATTATCAGGCAGCTGAGCAGGCATGAATCCTGCGGCCCAGCTGGCGATTATCAGGCAGCTGAGCAGGCGCTGATCCCGCACCTCAGCAGGCACTGATCACGTGCCTGTCATGCAGTGATCAGGTGACTGAGAGGCGCTGATCATGTGACTGCTCATGTGCTGATCAGGTAGCTCTCCTGCACGGATCATGTGCCTCAGCAGGCAAGAATCAAGCAGCTGAGCAGGCATGAATCCTGCGGCCCAGCTGGCGATTATCAGGCAGCTGAGCAGGCATGAATCCTGCGGCCCAGCTGGCGATTATCAGGCAGCTGAGCAGGCATGATCCCGCACCTCAGCAGGCACTGATCACGTGCCTGTCATGCAGTGATCAGGTGACTGAGAGGCCCTGATCATGTGACTGCTCATGTGCTGATCAGGCAGCTCTCCTGCACGGATCATGTGCCTCAGCAGGCAAGAATCAGGCAGCTGAGCAGGCATGAATCCTGCGGCCCAGCTGGCGATTATCAGGCAGCTGAGCAGGCATGAATCCTGCGGCCCAGCTGGCGATTATCAGGCAGCTGAGCAGGCGCTGATCCCGCACCTCAGCAGGCACTGATCACGTGCCTGTCATGCAGTGATCAGGTGACTGAGAGGCGCTGATCATGTGACTGCTCATGTGCTGATCAGGTAGCTCTCCTGCACGGATCATGTGCCTCAGCAGGCAAGAATCAAGCAGCTGAGCAGGCATGAATCCTGCGGCCCAGCTGGCGATTATCAGGCAGCTGAGCAGGCATGAATCCTGCGGCCCAGCTGGCGATTATCAGGCAGCTGAGCAGGCATGAATCCTGCGGCCCAGCTGGCGATTATCAGGCAGCTGAGCAGGCATGAATCCTGCGGCCCAGCTGGCGATTATCAGGCAGCTGAGCAGGCATGAATCCTGCGGCCCAGCTGGCGATTATCAGGCAGCTGAGCAGGCATGAATCCTGCGGCCCAGCTGGCGATTATCAGGCAGCTGAGCAGGCATGAATCCTGCGGCCCAGCTGGCGATTATCAGGCAGCTGAGCAGGCATGAATCCTGCGGCCCAGCTGGCGATTATCAGGCAGCTGAGCAGGCATGAATCCTGCGGCCCAGCTGGCGATTATCAGGCAGCTGAGCAGGCATGAATCCTGCGGCCCAGCTGGCGTTATCAGGCAGCTGAGCAGGCATGAATCCTGCGGCCCAGCTGGCGATTATCAGGCAGCTGAGCAGGCATGAATCCTGCGGCCCAGCTGGCGATTATCAGGCAGCTGAGCAGGCATGAATCCTGCGGCCCAGCTGGCGATTATCAGGCAGCTGAGCAGGCATGAATCCTGCGGCCCAGCTGGCGATTATCAGGCAGCTGAGCAGGCATGAATCCTGCGGCCCAGCTGGCGATTATCAGGCAGCTGAGCAGGCGCTGATCCCGCACCTCAGCAGGCACTGATCACGTGCCTGTCATGCAGTGATCAGGTGACTGAGAGGCGCTGATCATGTGACTGCTCATGTGCTGATCAGGTAGCTCTCCTGCACGGATCATGTGCCTCAGCAGGCAAGAATCAAGCAGCTGAGCAGGCATGAATCCTGCGGCCCAGCTGGCGATTATCAGGCAGCTGAGCAGGCATGAATCCTGCGGCCCAGCTGGCGATTATCAGGCAGCTGAGCAGGCATGAATCCTGCGGCCCAGCTGGCGATTATCAGGCAGCTGAGCAGGCGCTGATCCCGCACCTCAGCAGGCACTGATCACGTGCCTGTCATGCAGTGATCAGGTGACTGAGAGGCGCTGATCATGTGACTGCTCATGTGCTGATCAGGTAGCTCTCCTGCACGGATCATGTGCCCAGCAGGCAAGAATCAGGCAGCTGAGCAGGCATGAATCCTGCGGCCCAGCTGGCGATTATCAGGCAGCTGAGCAGGCATGAATCCTGCGGCCCAGCTGGCGATTATCAGGCAGCTGAGCAGGCATGAATCCTGCGGCCCAGCTGGCGATTATCAGGCAGCTGAGCAGGCGCTGATCCCGCACCTCAGCAGGCACTGATCACGTGCCTGTCATGCAGTGATCAGGTGACTGAGAGGCGCTGATCATGTGACTGCTCATGTGCTGATCAGGTAGCTCTCCTGCACGGATCATGTGCCTCAGCAGGCAAGAATCAAGCAGCTGAGCAGGCATGAATCCTGCGGCCCAGCTGGCGATTATCAGGCAGCTGAGCAGGCATGAATCCTGCGGCCCAGCTGGCGATTATCAGGCAGCTGAGCAGGCATGAATCCTGCGGCCCAGCTGGCGATTATCAGGCAGCTGAGCAGGCATGAATCCTGCGGCCCAGCTGGCGATTATCAGGCAGCTGAGCAGGCATGAATCCTGCGGCCCAGCTGGCGATTATCAGGCAGCTGAGCAGGCATGAATCCTGCGGCCCAGCTGGCGATTATCAGGCAGCTGAGCAGGCATGAATCCTGCGGCCCAGCTGGCGATTATCAGGCAGCTGAGCAGGCATGAATCCTGCGGCCCAGCTGGCGATTATCAGGCAGCTGAGCAGGCATGAATCCTGCGGCCCAGCTGGCGATTATCAGGCAGCTGAGCAGGCATGAATCCTGCGGCCCAGCTGGCGATTATCAGGCAGCTGAGCAGGCATGAATCCTGCGGCCCAGCTGGCGATTATCAGGCAGCTGAGCAGGCATGAATCCTGCGGCCCAGCTGGCGATTATCAGGCAGCTGAGCAGGCGCTGATCCCGCACCTCAGCAGGCACTGATCACGTGCCTGTCATGCAGTGATCAGGTGACTGAGAGGCGCTGATCATGTGACTGCTCATGTGCTGATCAGGTAGCTCTCCTGCACGGATCATGTGCCTCAGCAGGCAAGAATCAGGCAGCTGAGCAGGCATGAATCCTGCGGCCCAGCTGGCGATTATCAGGCAGCTGAGCAGGCATGAATCCTGCGGCCCAGCTGGCGATTATCAGGCAGCTGAGCAGGCATGAATCCTGCGGCCCAGCTGGCGATTATCAGGCAGCTGAGCAGGCATGAATCCTGCGGCCCAGCTGGCGATTATCAGGCAGCTGAGCAGGCGCTGATCCCGCACCTCAGCAGGCACTGATCACGTGCCTGTCATGCAGTGATCAGGTGACTGAGAGGCGCTGATCATGTGACTGCTCATGTGCTGATCAGGTAGCTCTCCTGCACGGATCATGTGCCTCAGCAGGCAAGAATCAAGCAGCTGAGCAGGCATGAATCCTGCGGCCCAGCTGGCGATTATCAGGCAGCTGAGCAGGCATGAATCCTGCGGCCCAGCTGGCGATTATCAGGCAGCTGAGCAGGCATGAATCCTGCGGCCCAGCTGGCGATTATCAGGCAGCTGAGCAGGCATGAATCCTGCGGCCCAGCTGGCGATTATCAGGCAGCTGAGCAGGCATGAATCCTGCGGCCCAGCTGGCGATTATCAGGCAGCTGAGCAGGCATGAATCCTGCGGCCCAGCTGGCGATTATCAGGCAGCTGAGCAGGCATGAATCCTGCGGCCCAGCTGGCGATTATCAGGCAGCTGAGCAGGCATGAATCCTGCGGCCCAGCTGGCGATTATCAGGCAGCTGAGCAGGCATGAATCCTGCGGCCCAGCTGGCGATTATCAGGCAGCTGAGCAGGCATGAATCCTGCGGCCCAGCTGGCGATTATCAGGCAGCTGAGCAGGCATGAATCCTGCGGCCCAGCTGGCGATTATCAGGCAGCTGAGCAGGCATGAATCCTGCGGCCCAGCTGGCGATTATCAGGCAGCTGAGCAGGCGCTGATCCCGCACCTCAGCAGGCACTGATCACGTGCCTGTCATGCAGTGATCAGGTGACTGAGAGGCGCTGATCATGTGACTGCTCATGTGCTGATCAGGTAGCTCTCCTGCACGGATCATGTGCCTCAGCAGGCAAGAATCAAGCAGCTGAGCAGGCATGAATCCTGCGGCCCAGCTGGCGATTATCAGGCAGCTGAGCAGGCATGAATCCTGCGGCCCAGCTGGCGATTATCAGGCAGCTGAGCAGGCATGAATCCTGCGGCCCAGCTGGCGATTATCAGGCAGCTGAGCAGGCGCTGATCCCGCACCTCAGCAGGCACTGATCACGTGCCTGTCATGCAGTGATCAGGTGACTGAGAGGCGCTGATCATGTGACTGCTCATGTGCTGATCAGGTAGCTCTCCTGCACGGATCATGTGCCTCAGCAGGCAAGAATCAAGCAGCTGAGCAGGCATGAATCCTGCGGCCCAGCTGGCGATTATCAGGCAGCTGAGCAGGCATGAATCCTGCGGCCCAGCTGGCGATTATCAGGCAGCTGAGCAGGCATGAATCCTGCGGCCCAGCTGGCGATTATCAGGCAGCTGAGCAGGCGCTGATCCCGCACCTCAGCAGGCACTGATCACGTGCCTGTCATGCAGTGATCAGGTGACTGAGAGGCGCTGATCATGTGACTGCTCATGTGCTGATCAGGTAGCTCTCCTGCACGGATCATGTGCCTCAGCAGGCAAGAATCAAGCAGCTGAGCAGGCATGAATCCTGCGGCCCAGCTGGCGATTATCAGGCAGCTGAGCAGGCATGAATCCTGCGGCCCAGCTGGCGATTATCAGGCAGCTGAGCAGGCATGAATCCTGCGGCCCAGCTGGCGATTATCAGGCAGCTGAGCAGGCATGAATCCTGCGGCCCAGCTGGCGATTATCAGGCAGCTGAGCAGGCATGAATCCTGCGGCCCAGCTGGCGATTATCAGGCAGCTGAGCAGGCATGAATCCTGCGGCCCAGCTGGCGATTATCAGGCAGCTGAGCAGGCATGAATCCTGCGGCCCAGCTGGCGATTATCAGGCAGCTGAGCAGGCATGAATCCTGCGGCCCAGCTGGCGATTATCAGGCAGCTGAGCAGGCATGAATCCTGCGGCCCAGCTGGCGATTATCAGGCAGCTGAGCAGGCATGAATCCTGCGGCCCAGCTGGCGATTATCAGGCAGCTGAGCAGGCATGAATCCTGCGGCCCAGCTGGCGATTATCAGGCAGCTGAGCAGGCATGAATCCTGCGGCCCAGCTGGCGATTATCAGGCAGCTGAGCAGGCATGAATCCTGCGGCCCAGCTGGCGATTATCAGGCAGCTGAGCAGGCATGAATCCTGCGGCCCAGCTGGCGATTATCAGGCAGCTGAGCAGGCATGAATCCTGCGGCCCAGCTGGCGATTATCAGGCAGCTGAGCAGGCATGAATCCTGCGGCCCAGCTGGCGATTATCAGGCAGCTGAGCAGGCATGAATCCTGCGGCCCAGCTGGCGATTATCAGGCAGCTGAGCAGGCATGAATCCTGCGGCCCAGCTGGCGATTATCAGGCAGCTGAGCAGGCATGAATCCTGCGGCCCAGCTGGCGATTATCAGGCAGCTGAGCAGGCATGAATCCTGCGGCCCAGCTGGCGATTATCAGGCAGCTGAGCAGGCATGAATCCTGCGGCCCAGCTGGCGATTATCAGGCAGCTGAGCAGGCATGAATCCTGCGGCCCAGCTGGCGATTATCAGGCAGCTGAGCAGGCGCTGATCCCGCACCTCAGCAGGCACTGATCACGTGCCTGTCATGCAGTGATCAGGTGACTGAGAGGCGCTGATCATGTGACTGCTCATGTGCTGATCAGGTAGCTCTCCTGCACGGATCATGTGCCTCAGCAGGCAAGAATCAAGCAGCTGAGCAGGCATGAATCCTGCGGCCCAGCTGGCGATTATCAGGCAGCTGAGCAGGCATGAATCCTGCGGCCCAGCTGGCGATTATCAGGCAGCTGAGCAGGCATGAATCCTGCGGCCCAGCTGGCGATTATCAGGCAGCTGAGCAGGCATGAATCCTGCGGCCCAGCTGGCGATTATCAGGCAGCTGAGCAGGCGCTGATCCCGCACCTCAGCAGGCACTGATCACGTGCCTGTCATGCAGTGATCAGGTGACTGAGAGGCGCTGATCATGTGACTGCTCATGTGCTGATCAGGTAGCTCTCCTGCACGGATCATGTGCCTCAGCAGGCAAGAATCAAGCAGCTGAGCAGGCATGAATCCTGCGGCCCAGCTGGCGATTATCAGGCAGCTGAGCAGGCATGAATCCTGCGGCCCAGCTGGCGATTATCAGGCAGCTGAGCAGGCATGAATCCTGCGGCCCAGCTGGCGATTATCAGGCAGCTGAGCAGGCATGAATCCTGCGGCCCAGCTGGCGATTATCAGGCAGCTGAGCAGGCATGAATCCTGCGGCCCAGCTGGCGATTATCAGGCAGCTGAGCAGGCATGAATCCTGCGGCCCAGCTGGCGATTATCAGGCAGCTGAGCAGGCATGAATCCTGCGGCCCAGCTGGCGATTATCAGGCAGCTGAGCAGGCATGAATCCTGCGGCCCAGCTGGCGATTATCAGGCAGCTGAGCAGGCATGAATCCTGCGGCCCAGCTGGCGATTATCAGGCAGCTGAGCAGGCATGAATCCTGCGGCCCAGCTGGCGTTATCAGGCAGCTGAGCAGGCATGAATCCTGCGGCCCAGCTGGCGATTATCAGGCAGCTGAGCAGGCATGAATCCTGCGGCCCAGCTGGCGATTATCAGGCAGCTGAGCAGGCATGAATCCTGCGGCCCAGCTGGCGATTATCAGGCAGCTGAGCAGGCATGAATCCTGCGGCCCAGCTGGCGATTATCAGGCAGCTGAGCAGGCATGAATCCTGCGGCCCAGCTGGCGATTATCAGGCAGCTGAGCAGGCATGAATCCTGCGGCCCAGCTGGCGATTATCAGGCAGCTGAGCAGGCATGAATCCTGCGGCCCAGCTGGCGATTATCAGGCAGCTGAGCAGGCATGAATCCTGCGGCCCAGCTGGCGATTATCAGGCAGCTGAGCAGGCATGAATCCTGCGGCCCAGCTGGCGATTATCAGGCAGCTGAGCAGGCATGAATCCTGCGGCCCAGCTGGCGATTATCAGGCAGCTGAGCAGGCATGAATCCTGCGGCCCAGCTGGCGATTATCAGGCAGCTGAGCAGGCATGAATCCTGCGGCCCAGCTGGCGATTATCAGGCAGCTGAGCAGGCATGAATCCTGCGGCCCAGCTGGCGATTATCAGGCAGCTGAGCAGGCATGAATCCTGCGGCCCAGCTGGCGATTATCAGGCAGCTGAGCAGGCATGAATCCTGCGGCCCAGCTGGCGATTATCAGGCAGCTGAGCAGGCATGAATCCTGCGGCCCAGCTGGCGATTATCAGGCAGCTGAGCAGGCATGAATCCTGCGGCCCAGCTGGCGATTATCAGGCAGCTGAGCAGGCATGAATCCTGCGGCCCAGCTGGCGATTATCAGGCAGCTGAGCAGGCATGAATCCTGCGGCCCAGCTGGCGATTATCAGGCAGCTGAGCAGGCATGAATCCTGCGGCCCAGCTGGCGATTATCAGGCAGCTGAGCAGGCGCTGATCCCGCACCTCAGCAGGCACTGATCACGTGCCTGTCATGCAGTGATCAGGTGACTGAGAGGCGCTGATCATGTGACTGCTCATGTGCTGATCAGGTAGCTCTCCTGCACGGATCATGTGCCTCAGCAGGCAAGAATCAAGCAGCTGAGCAGGCATGAATCCTGCGGCCCAGCTGGCGATTATCAGGCAGCTGAGCAGGCATGAATCCTGCGGCCCAGCTGGCGATTATCAGGCAGCTGAGCAGGCATGAATCCTGCGGCCCAGCTGGCGATTATCAGGCAGCTGAGCAGGCATGAATCCTGCGGCCCAGCTGGCGATTATCAGGCAGCTGAGCAGGCATGAATCCTGCGGCCCAGCTGGCGATTATCAGGCAGCTGAGCAGGCGCTGATCCCGCACCTCAGCAGGCACTGATCACGTGCCTGTCATGCAGTGATCAGGTGACTGAGAGGCGCTGATCATGTGACTGCTCATGTGCTGATCAGGTAGCTCTCCTGCACGGATCATGTGCCTCAGCAGGCAAGAATCAAGCAGCTGAGCAGGCATGAATCCTGCGGCCCAGCTGGCGATTATCAGGCAGCTGAGCAGGCATGAATCCTGCGGCCCAGCTGGCGATTATCAGGCAGCTGAGCAGGCATGAATCCTGCGGCCCAGCTGGCGATTATCAGGCAGCTGAGCAGGCATGAATCCTGCGGCCCAGCTGGCGATTATCAGGCAGCTGAGCAGGCATGAATCCTGCGGCCCAGCTGGCGATTATCAGGCAGCTGAGCAGGCATGAATCCTGCGGCCCAGCTGGCGATTATCAGGCAGCTGAGCAGGCATGAATCCTGCGGCCCAGCTGGCGATTATCAGGCAGCTGAGCAGGCGCTGATCCCGCACCTCAGCAGGCACTGATCACGTGCCTGTCATGCAGTGATCAGGTGACTGAGAGGCGCTGATCATGTGACTGCTCATGTGCTGATCAGGTAGCTCTCCTGCACGGATCATGTGCCTCAGCAGGCAAGAATCAAGCAGCTGAGCAGGCATGAATCCTGCGGCCCAGCTGGCGATTATCAGGCAGCTGAGCAGGCATGAATCCTGCGGCCCAGCTGGCGATTATCAGGCAGCTGAACAGTCGTTGATCCCGCACCTCAGCAGGCACTGATCACGTGCCTGTCATGCAGTGATCAGGTGACTGAGAGGCGCTGATCATGTGACTGCTCATGTGCTGATCAGGTAGCTCTCCTGCACGGATCATGTGCCTCAGCAGGCAAGAATCAAGCAGCTGAGCAGGCATGAATCCTGCGGCCCAGCTGGCGATTATCAGGCAGCTGAGCAGGCATGAATCCTGCGGCCCAGCTGGCGATTATCAGGCAGCTGAGCAGGCATGAATCCTGCGGCCCAGCTGGCGATTATCAGGCAGCTGAGCAGGCATGAATCCTGCGGCCCAGCTGGCGATTATCAGGCAGCTGAGCAGGCATGAATCCTGCGGCCCAGCTGGCGATTATCAGGCAGCTGAGCAGGCATGAATCCTGCGGCCCAGCTGGCGATTATCAGGCAGCTGAGCAGGCATGAATCCTGCGGCCCAGCTGGCGATTATCAGGCAGCTGAGCAGGCATGAATCCTGCGGCCCAGCTGGCGATTATCAGGCAGCTGAGCAGGCATGAATCCTGCGGCCCAGCTGGCGATTATCAGGCAGCTGAGCAGGCATGAATCCTGCGGCCCAGCTGGCGATTATCAGGCAGCTGAGCAGGCATGAATCCTGCGGCCCAGCTGGCGATTATCAGGCAGCTGAGCAGGCATGAATCCTGCGGCCCAGCTGGCGATTATCAGGCAGCTGAGCAGGCATGAATCCTGCGGCCCAGCTGGCGATTATCAGGCAGCTGAGCAGGCATGAATCCTGCGGCCCAGCTGGCGATTATCAGGCAGCTGAGCAGGCATGAATCCTGCGGCCCAGCTGGCGATTATCAGGCAGCTGAGCAGGCGCTGATCCCGCACCTCAGCAGGCACTGATCACGTGCCTGTCATGCAGTGATCAGGTGACTGAGAGGCGCTGATCATGTGACTGCTCATGTGCTGATCAGGTAGCTCTCCTGCACGGATCATGTGCCTCAGCAGGCAAGAATCAAGCAGCTGAGCAGGCATGAATCCTGCGGCCCAGCTGGCGATTATCAGGCAGCTGAGCAGGCATGAATCCTGCGGCCCAGCTGGCGATTATCAGGCAGCTGAGCAGGCATGAATCCTGCGGCCCAGCTGGCGATTATCAGGCAGCTGAGCAGGCGCTGATCCCGCACCTCAGCAGGCACTGATCACGTGCCTGTCATGCAGTGATCAGGTGACTGAGAGGCGCTGATCATGTGACTGCTCATGTGCTGATCAGGTAGCTCTCCTGCACGGATCATGTGCCTCAGCAGGCAAGAATCAAGCAGCTGAGCAGGCATGAATCCTGCGGCCCAGCTGGCGATTATCAGGCAGCTGAGCAGGCATGAATCCTGCGGCCCAGCTGGCGATTATCAGGCAGCTGAGCAGGCATGAATCCTGCGGCCCAGCTGGCGATTATCAGGCAGCTGAGCAGGCGCTGATCCCGCACCTCAGCAGGCACTGATCACGTGCCTGTCATGCAGTGATCAGGTGACTGAGAGGCGCTGATCATGTGACTGCTCATGTGCTGATCAGGTAGCTCTCCTGCACGGATCATGTGCCTCAGCAGGCAAGAATCAAGCAGCTGAGCAGGCATGAATCCTGCGGCCCAGCTGGCGATTATCAGGCAGCTGAGCAGGCATGAATCCTGCGGCCCAGCTGGCGATTATCAGGCAGCTGAGCAGGCATGAATCCTGCGGCCCAGCTGGCGATTATCAGGCAGCTGAGCAGGCATGAATCCTGCGGCCCAGCTGGCGATTATCAGGCAGCTGAGCAGGCATGAATCCTGCGGCCCAGCTGGCGATTATCAGGCAGCTGAGCAGGCATGAATCCTGCGGCCCAGCTGGCGATTATCAGGCAGCTGAGCAGGCATGAATCCTGCGGCCCAGCTGGCGATTATCAGGCAGCTGAGCAGGCATGAATCCTGCGGCCCAGCTGGCGATTATCAGGCAGCTGAGCAGGCATGAATCCTGCGGCCCAGCTGGCGATTATCAGGCAGCTGAGCAGGCATGAATCCTGCGGCCCAGCTGGCGATTATCAGGCAGCTGAGCAGGCATGAATCCTGCGGCCCAGCTGGCGATTATCAGGCAGCTGAGCAGGCATGAATCCTGCGGCCCAGCTGGCGATTATCAGGCAGCTGAGCAGGCATGAATCCTGCGGCCCAGCTGGCGATTATCAGGCAGCTGAGCAGGCATGAATCCTGCGGCCCAGCTGGCGATTATCAGGCAGCTGAGCAGGCATGAATCCTGCGGCCCAGCTGGCGATTATCAGGCAGCTGAGCAGGCATGAATCCTGCGGCCCAGCTGGCGATTATCAGGCAGCTGAGCAGGCATGAATCCTGCGGCCCAGCTGGCGATTATCAGGCAGCTGAGCAGGCATGAATCCTGCGGCCCAGCTGGCGATTATCAGGCAGCTGAGCAGGCATGAATCCTGCGGCCCAGCTGGCGGTTATCAGGCAGCTGAGCAGGCATGAATCCTGCGGCCCAGCTGGCGGTTATCAGGCAGCTGAGCAGGCATGAATCCTGCGGCCCAGCTGGCGATTATCAGGCAGCTGAGCAGGCATGAATCCTGCGGCCCAGCTGGCGATTATCAGGCAGCTGAGCAGGCGCTGATCCCGCACCTCAGCAGGCACTGATCACGTGCCTGTCATGCAGTGATCAGGTGACTGAGAGGCGCTGATCATGTGACTGCTCATGTGCTGATCAGGTAGCTCTCCTGCACGGATCATGTGCCTCAGCAGGCAAGAATCAAGCAGCTGAGCAGGCATGAATCCTGCGGCCCAGCTGGCGATTATCAGGCAGCTGAGCAGGCATGAATCCTGCGGCCCAGCTGGCGATTATCAGGCAGCTGAGCAGGCATGAATCCTGCGGCCCAGCTGGCGATTATCAGGCAGCTGAGCAGGCGCTGATCCCGCACCTCAGCAGGCACTGATCACGTGCCTGTCATGCAGTGATCAGGTGACTGAGAGGCGCTGATCATGTGACTGCTCATGTGCTGATCAGGTAGCTCTCCTGCACGGATCATGTGCCTCAGCAGGCAAGAATCAAGCAGCTGAGCAGGCATGAATCCTGCGGCCCAGCTGGCGATTATCAGGCAGCTGAGCAGGCATGAATCCTGCGGCCCAGCTGGCGATTATCAGGCAGCTGAGCAGGCATGAATCCTGCGGCCCAGCTGGCGATTATCAGGCAGCTGAGCAGGCATGAATCCTGCGGCCCAGCTGGCGATTATCAGGCAGCTGAGCAGGCATGAATCCTGCGGCCCAGCTGGCGGTTATCAGGCAGCTGAGCAGGCATGAATCCTGCGGCCCAGCTGGCGATTATCAGGCAGCTGAGCAGGCATGAATCCTGCGGCCCAGCTGGCGATTATCAGGCAGCTGAGCAGGCGCTGATCCCGCACCTCAGCAGGCACTGATCACGTGCCTGTCATGCAGTGATCAGGTGACTGAGAGGCGCTGATCATGTGACTGCTCATGTGCTGATCAGGTAGCTCTCCTGCACGGATCATGTGCCTCAGCAGGCAAGAATCAAGCAGCTGAGCAGGCATGAATCCTGCGGCCCAGCTGGCGATTATCAGGCAGCTGAGCAGGCATGAATCCTGCGGCCCAGCTGGCGATTATCAGGCAGCTGAGCAGGCATGAATCCTGCGGCCCAGCTGGCGATTATCAGGCAGCTGAGCAGGCATGAATCCTGCGGCCCAGCTGGCGATTATCAGGCAGCTGAGCAGGCATGAATCCTGCGGCCCAGCTGGCGATTATCAGGCAGCTGAGCAGGCATGAATCCTGCGGCCCAGC
The DNA here is from genome assembly GCF_032452875.1 of Bos javanicus. Lineage (NCBI taxonomy): Eukaryota > Metazoa > Chordata > Mammalia > Artiodactyla > Bovidae > Bos > Bos javanicus. The sequence continues at coordinate 35,331 of NW_026894115.1, read as the reverse complement.
TGGCGATTATCAGGCAGCTGAGCAGGCATGAATCCTGCGGCCCAGCTGGCGATTATCAGGCAGCTGAGCAGGCATGAATCCTGCGGCCCAGCTGGCGATTATCAGGCAGCTGAGCAGGCATGAATCCTGCGGCCCAGCTGGCGATTATCAGGCAGCTGAGCAGGCATGAATCCTGCGGCCCAGCTGGCGATTATCAGGCAGCTGAGCAGGCATTAATCCTGCGGCCCAGCTGGCGATTATCAGGCAGCTGAGCAGGCGCTAATCCCGCACCTCAGCAGGCACTGATCACGTACCTGTCATGCAGTGATCAGGTGACTGAGAGGCGCTGATCATGTGACTGCTCATGTGCTGATCAGGTAGCTCTCCTGCACGGATCATGTGCCTCAGCAGGCAAGAATCAAGCAGCTGAGCAGGCATGAATCCTGCGGCCCAGCTGGCGATTATCAGGCAGCTGAGCAGGCATGAATCCTGCGGCCCAGCTTGTGGTTATCAGGTAGCTGAGCAGGCATGAATCCTGCGGCCCAGCTGGCGATTATCAGGCAGCTGAGCAGGCATGAATCCTGCGGCCCAGCTGGCGATTATCAGGCAGCTGAGCAGGCATGAATCCTGCGGCCCAGCTGGCGATTATCAGGCAGCTGAGCAGGCATGAATCCTGCGGCCCAGCTGGCGATTATCAGGCAGCTGAGCAGGCATGAATCCTGCGTCCCAGCTGGCGATTATCAGGCAGCTGAGCAGGCATGAATCCTGCGGCCCAGCTGGCGATTATCAGGCAGCTGAGCAGGCATGAATCCTGCGGCCCAGCTGGCGGTTATCAGGAAGCTGAGCAGGCGTGAATCCTGCGGCCCAGCTGGCGATTATCAGGCAGCTGAGCAGGCATGAATCCTGCGGCCCAGCTGGCGATTATCAGGCAGCTGAGCAGGCATGAATCCTGCGGCCCAGCTGGCGATTATCAGGCAGCTGAGCAGGCGCTGATCCCGCACCTCAGCAGGCACTGATCACGTGCCTGTCATGCAGTGATCAGGTGACTGAGAGGCGCTGATCATGTGACTGCTCATGTGCTGATCAGGTAGCTCTCCTGCACGGTTCATGTGCCTCAACAGGCAAGAATCAAGCAGCTGAGCAGGCATGAATCCTGCGGCCCAGCTGGCGATTATCAGGCAGCTGAGCAGGCATGAATCCTGCGGCCCAGCTGGCGATTATCAGGCAGCTGAGCAGGCATGAATCCTGCGGCCCAGCTGGCGATTAACAGGCAGCTGAGCAGGCGCTGAACCCGCACCTCAGCAGGCACTGATCACGTGCCTGTCATGCAGTGATCAGGTGACTGAGAGGCGCTGATCATGTGACTGCTCATGTGCTGATCAGGTAGCTCTCCTGCACGGATCATGTGCCTCAGCAGGCAAGAATCAAGCAGCTGAGCAGGCATGAATCCTGCGGCCCAGCTGGCGATTATCAGGCAGCTGAGCAGGCATGAATCCTGCGGCCCAGCTGGCGATTATCAGGCAGCTGAGCAGGCATGAATCCTGCGGCCCAGCTGGCGATTATCAGGCAGCTGAGCAGGCATGAATCCTGCGGCCCAGCTGGCGGTTATCAGGCAGCTGAGCAGGCATGAATCCTGCGGCCCAGCTGGCGATTATCAGGCAGCTGAGCAGGCATGAAACCTGCGGCCCAGCTGGCGATTATCAGGCAGCTGAGCAGGCGCTGATCCCGCACCTCAGCAGGCACTGATCACGTGCCTGTCATGCAGTGATCAGGTGACTGAGAGGCGCTGATCATGTGACTGCTCATGTGCTGATCAGGTAGCTCTCCTGCACGGATCATGTGCCTCAGCAGGCAAGAATCAAGCAGCTGAGCAGGCATGAATCCTGCGGCCCAGCTGGCGATTATCAGGCAGCTGAGCAGGCATGAATCCTGCGGCCCAGCTGGCGATTATCAGGCAGCTGAGCAGGCATGAATCCTGCGGCCCAGCTGGCGATTATCAGGCAGCTGAGCAGGCATGAATCCTGCGGCCCAGCTGGCGGTTATCAGGCAGCTGAGCAGGCATGAATACTGCGGCCCAGCTGGCGGTTATCAGGCCGCTGAGCAGGCATGAATCCTGCGGCCCAGCTGGCGATTATCAGGCGGCTGAGCAGGCATGAATCCTGCGGCCCAGCTGGCGATTATCAGGCAGCTGAGCAGGCATGAATCCTGCGGCCCAGCTGGCGATTATCAGGCGGCTGAGCAGGCATGAATCCTGCGGCCCAGCTGGCGATTATCAGGCGGCTGAGCAGGCATGAATCCTGCGGCCCAGCTGGCGATTATCAGGCAGCTGAGCAGGCATTAATCCTGCGGCCCAGCTGGCGATTATCAGGCAGCTGAGCAGGCGCTAATCCCGCACCTCAGCAGGCACTGATCACGTGCCTGTCATGCAGTGATCAGGTGACTGAGAGGCGCTGATCATGTGACTGCTCATGTGCTGATCAGGTAGCTCTCCTGCACGGATCATGTGCCTCAGCAGGCAAGAATCAAGCAGCTGAGCAGGCATGAATCCTGCGGCCCAGCTGGCGATTATCAGGCGGCTGAGCAGGCATGAATCCTGCGGCCCAGCTTGCGGTTATCAGGCAGCTGAGCAGGCATGAATCCTGCGGCCCAGCTGGCGATTATCAGGCAGCTGAGCAGGCATGAATCCTGCGGCCCAGCTGGCGATTATCAGGCAGCTGAGCAGGCATGAATCCTGCGGCCCAGCTGGCGATTATCAGGCAGCTGAGCAGGCATGAATCCCGCGGCCCAGCTGGCGATTATCAGGCAGCTGAGCAGGCATGAATCCTGCGTCCCAGCTGGCGATTATCAGGCAGCTGAGCAGGCATGAATCCTGCGGCCCAGCTGGCGATTATCAGGCAGCTGAGCAGGCATGAATCCTGCGGCCCAGCTGGCGGTTATCAGCAAGCTGAGCAGGCGTGAATCCTGCGGCCCAGCTGGCGATTATCAGGCAGCTGAGCAGGCGTGAATCCTGCGGCCCAGCTGGCGATTATCAGGCAGCTGAGCAGCCGTGAATCCTGCGGCCCAGCTGGCGATTATCAGGCAGCTGAGCAGGCCTGAATCCTGCGGCCCAGCTGGCGATTATCAGGCAGCTGAGCAGGCCTGAATCCTGCGGCCCAGCTGGCGATTATCAGGCAGCTGAGCAGGCATGAATCCTGCGGCCCGGCTGGCGATTATCAGGCAGCTGAGCAGGCATGAATCCTGCGGCCCAGCTGGCACTTATCAGGCAGCTGAGAAGGCATGAATCCTGCGGCCCAGCTGGTGGTTATCAGGCAGCTGAGCAGGCATGAATCCTGCGGCCCACCTGGCGGTTATCAGGCAGCTGAGCAGGCATGAATCCTGGGGCCCAGCTGGCGGTTATCAGGCAGCTGAGCAGGCATGAATCCTGCGGCCCAGGTGGCGGATATCAGGCAGCTGAGCAGGCATGAATCCTGCGGCCCAGCTGGCGATTATCAGGCAGCTGAACAGGCATGAATCCTGCGGCCCAGCTGGCGATTATCAGGCAGCTGAGCAGGCATGAATCCTGTGGCCCAGCTGTCGGTTATCAGGCAGCTTAGCAGGCGCTGATCCCGCACATCAGCAGGCACTGATCACGTGCCTGTCATGCAGTGATCAGGTGACTGAGAGGCGCTGATCATGTGACTGCTCATGTGCTGATCAGGTAGCTCTCCTGCACGGTTCATGTGCCTCAACAGGCAAGAATCAAGCAGCTGAGCAGGCATGAATCCTGCGGCCCAGCTCGCGATTATCAGGCAGCTGAGAAGGCATGAATCCTGCGGCCCAGCTGGCGATTATCAGGCAGCTGAGCAGGCATGAATCCTGCGGCCCAGCTGGCGGTTATCATGCAGCTGAGCAGGCATGAATCCTGCGGCCCAGCTGGTGATTATCAGGCAGCTGAGCAGGCATGAATCCTGCGGCCCAGCTGGCGATTATCAGGCAGCTGAGCAGGCGCTGATCCCGCACATCAGCAGGCACTGATCACGTGCCTGTCATGCAGTGATCAGGTGACTGAGAGGCGCTGATCATGTGACTGCTCATGTGCTGATCAGGTAGCTCTCCTGCACGGTTCATGTGCCTCAACAGGCAAGAATCAAGCAGCTGAGCAGGCATGAATCCTGCTGCCCAGCTGGCGATTATCAGGCAGTTGAGAAGGCATGAATCCTGCGGCCCAGCTGGCGATTATCAGGCAGCTGAGCAGGCATGAATCCTACGGCCCAGCTGGCAATTATCAGGCAGCTGAGCAGGCGCTGATCCCGCACCTCAGCAGGCACTGATCACGTGCCTGTCATGCAGTGATCAGGTGACTGAGAGGCGCTGATCATGTGACTGCTCATGTGCTGATCAGGTAGCTCTCCTGCACGGATCATGTGCCTCAGCAGGCAAGAATCAAGCAGCTGAGCAGGCATGAATCCTGCGGCCCAGCTGGCGATTATCAGGCAGCTGAGCAGGCAAGAATCCTGCGGCCCAGCTTGCGGTTATCAGGCAGCTGAGCAGGCATGAATCCTGCGGCCCAGCTGGCGATTATCAGGCAGCTGAGCAGGCATGAATCCTGCGGCCCAGCTGGCGATTATCAGGCAGCTGAGCAGGCATGAATCCTGCGGCCCAGCTGGCGATTATCAGGCAGCTGAGCAGGCATGAATCCTGCGGCCCAGCTGGCGATTATCAGGCAGCTGAGCAGGCATGAATCCTGCGGCCCAGCTGGCGATTATCAGGCAGCTGAGCAGGCATGAATCCTGCGGCCCAGCTGGCGATTATCAGGCAGTTGAGCAGGCGCTGACCCCGCACCTCAGCAGGCACTGATCACGTGCCTGTCATGCAGTGATCAGGTGACTGAGAGGCGCTGATCATGTGACTGCTCATGTGCTGATCAGGTAGCTCTCCTGCACGGATCATGTGCCTCAGCAGGCAAGAATCAAGCAGCTGAGCCGGCATGAATCCTGCGGCCCAGCTGGCGATTATCAGGCAGCTGAGCAGGCCTGAATCCTGCGGCCCAGCTGGCGATTATCAGGCAGCTGAGCAGGCGTGAATCCTGCGGCCCAGCTGACGGTTATCAGGAAGCTGAGCAGGCGTGAATCCTGCGGCCCAGCTGGCGATTATCAGGCAGCTGAGCAGGCGTGAATCCTGCGGCCCAGCTGGCGATTATCAGGCAGCTGAGCAGGCATGAATCCTGCGGCCCAGCTGGCGATTATCAGGCAGCTGAGCAGGCATGAATCCTGCGGCCCAGCTGGCGATTATCAGGCAGCTGAGCAGGCATGAATCCTGTGACCCAGCTGGCGATTATCAGGCAGCTGAGCAGAAATGAATCCTGCGGCCCAGCTGGCGATTATCAGGCAGCTGAGCAGGCATGAATCCTGCGGCCCAGCTGGCGATTATCAGGCAGCTGAGCACGCATGAATCCTGCGGCCCAGCTGGCGATTATCAGGCAGCTGAGCAGGCATGAATCCTGCGGCCCAGCTGGCGATTATCAGGCAGCTGAGCAGGCATGAATCCTGCGGCCCAGCTGCGATTATCAAGCAGGTGAGCAGGCGCTGATCCCGCACCTCAGCAGGCACTGATCACGTGCCTGTCATGCAGTGATCAAGTGACTGAGAGGCGCTGATCATGTGACTGCTCATGTGCTGATCAGGTAGCTCTCCTGCACGGATCATGTGCCTCAGCAGGCAAGAATCAAGCAGCTGAGCAGGCATGAATCCTGCGGCCCAGCTGGCGATTATCAGGCAGCTGAGCAGGCATGAATCCTGCGGCCCAGCTGGCGATTATCAGGAAGCTGAGCAGGAATGAATCCTGCGGCCCAGCTGGCGATTATCAGGCAGCTGAGCAGGCATGAATCCTGCGGCCCAGCTGGCGATTATCAGGCAGCTGAGCACGCATGAATCCTGCGGCCCAGCTGGCGATTATCAGGCAGCTGATCAGGCATGAATCCTGCGGCCCAGCTGGCGATTATCAGGCAGCTGAGCAGGCATGAATCCTGTGGCCCAGCTGGCGATGATCAGGCAGCTGAGCAGGCGCTGATCCCGCACCTCAGCAGGCACTGATCACGTGCCTGTCATGCAGTGATCAAGTGACTGAGAGGCGCTGATCATGTGACTGCTCATGTGCTGATCAGGTAGCTCTCCTGCACGGATCATGTGCCTCAGCAGGCAAGAATCAAGCAGCTGAGCAGGCATGAATCCTGCGGCCCAGCTGGCGATTATCAGGCAGCTGAGCAGGCATGAATCCTGCGGCCCAGCTGGCGATTATCAGGCAGCTGAGCAGGAATGAATCCTGCGGCCCAGCTGGCGATTATCAGGCAGCTGAGCAGGCATGAATCCTGCGGCCCAGCTGGCGATTATCAGGCAGCTGAGCAGGCATGAATCATGCGGCCCAGCTGGCGATTATCAGGCAGCTGAGCAGGCATGAATCCTGCGGCCCAGCTGGCGATTATCAGGCAGCTGAGCAGGCATGAATCCTGCGGCCCAGCTGGCGATTATCAGGCAGCTGAGCAGAAATGAATCCTGCGGCCCAGCTGGCGATTATCAGGCAGCTGAGCAGGCATGAATCCTGCGGCCCAGCTGGCGATTATCAGGCAGCTGAGCACGCATGAATCCTGCGGCCCAGCTGGCGATTATCAGGCAGCTGAGCAGACATGAATCCTGCGGCCCAGCTGGCGATTATCAGGCAGCTGAGCAGGCATGAATCCTGCGGCCCAGCTGGCGATTATCAGGCAGCTGAGCAGGCGCTGATCCCGCACTTGAGCAGGCACTGATCACGTGCCTGTCATGCAGTGATCAAGTGACTGAGAGGCGCTGATCATGTGACTGCTCATGTGCTGATCAGGTAGCTCTCCTGCACGGATCATGTGCCTCAGCAGGCAAGAATCAAGCAGCTGAGCAGGCATGAATCCTGCGGCCCAGCTGGCGATTATCAGGCAGCTGAGCAGGCATGAATCCTGCGGCCCAGCTGGCGATTATCAGGCAGCTGAGCAGGAATGAATCCTGCGGCCCAGCTGGCGATTATCAGGCAGCTGAGCAGGCATGAATCCCGCGGCCCAGCTGGCGATTATCAGGCAGCTGAGCACGCATGAATCCTGCGGCCCAGCTGGCGATTATCAGGCAGCTGAGCAGGCATGAATCCTGCGGCCCAGCTGGCGATTATCAGGCAGCTGAGCAGGCATGAATCCTGCGGCCCAGCTGGCGATTATCAGGCAGCTGAGCAGGCGCTGATCCCGCACCTCAGCAGGCACTGATCACGTGCCTGTCATGCAGTGATCAAGTGACTGAGAGGCGCTGATCATGTGACTGCTCATGTGCTGATCAGGTAGCTCTCCTGCACGGATCATGTGCCTCAGCAGGCAAGAATCAAGCAGCTGAGCAGGCATGAATCCTGCGGCCCAGCTGGCGATTATCAGGCAGCTGAGCAGGCATGAATCCTGCGGCCCAGCTGGCGATTATCAGGCAGCTGAGCAGGAATGAATCCTGCGGCCCAGCTGGCGATTATCAGGCAGCTGAGCAGGCATGAATCCTGCGGCCCAGCTGGCGATTATCAGGCAGCTGAGCAGGCATGAATCCTGCGGCCCAGCTGGCGATTATCAGGCAGCTGAGCAGGCATGAATCCTGCGGCCCAGCTGGCGATTATCAGGCAGCTGAGCAGGCATGAATCCTGTGACCCAGCTGGCGATTATCAGGCAGTTGAGCAGAAATGAATCCTGCGGCCCTGCTGGCGATTATCAGGCAGCTGAGCAGGCATGAATCCTGCGGCCCAGCTGGCGATTATCAGGCAGCTGAACACGCATGAATCCTGCGGCCCAGCTGGCGATTATCAGGCAGCTGAGCAGGCATGAATCCTGCGGCCCAGCTGGCGATTATCAGGCAGCTGAGCTGGCATGAATCCTGCGGCCCAGCTGGCGATTATCAGGCAGCTGAGCAGGCGCTGATCCCGCACCTCAGCAGGCACTGATCACGTGCCTGTCATGCAGTGATCAAGTGACTGAGAGGCGCTGATCATGTGACTGCTCATGTGCTGATCAGGTAGCTCTCCTGCACGGATCATGTGCCTCAGCAGGCAAGAATCAAGCAGCTGAGCAGGCATGAATCCTGCGGCCCAGCTGGCGATTATCAGGCAGCTGAGCAGGCATGAATCCTGCGGCCCAGCTGGCGATTATCAGGCAGCTGAGCAGGCGCTGATCCCGCACCTCAGCAGGCACTGATCACGTGCCTGTCATGCAGTGATCAGGTGACTGAGAGGCGCTGATCATGTGACTGCTCATGTGCTGATCAGGTAGCTCTCCTGCACGGATCATGTGCATCAGCAAGCAAGAATCAAGTAGCTGAGCAGGCATGAATCCTGCGGCCCAGCTGGCGATTATCAGGCAGCGGAGCAGGCATGAATCCTGCGGCCCAGCTGGCGATTATCAGGCAGCTGATCAGGCATGAATCCTGCGGCCCAGCTGGCGATTATCAGGCGGCTGAGCAGGCATGAATCCTGCGGCCCAGCTGGCGATTATCAGGCAGCTGAGCAGGCATGAATCCTGCGGCCCAGCTGGCGATTATCAGGCAGCTGAGCAGGCGCTGATCCCGCACCTCAGCAGGCACTGATCACGTGCCTGTCATGCAGTGATCAGGTGACTGAGAGGCGCTGATCATGTGACTGCTCATGTGCTGATCAGGTAGCTCTCCTGCACGGATCATGTGCATCAGCAAGCAAGAATCAAGTAGCTGAGCAGGCATGAATCCTGCGGCCCAGCTGGCGATTATCAGGCAGCGGAGCAGGCATGAATCCTGCGGCCCAGCTGGCGATTATCAGGCAGCTGAGCAGGCATGAATCCAGCGGCCCAGCTGGCGATTATCAGGCAGCTGAGCAGGCATGAATCCAGCGGCCCAGCTGGCGATTATCAAGCAGGTGAGCAGGCGCTGATCCCGCACCTCAGCAGGCACTGATCACGTGCCTGTCATGCAGTGATCAGGTGACTGAGAGGCGCTGATCATGTGACTGCTCATGTGCTGATCAGGTAGCTCTCCTGCACGGATCATGTGCCTAAGCAGGCAAGAATCAAGCAGCTGAGCAGGCATGAATCCTGCGGCCCAGCTGGCGATTATCAGGCAGCTGAGCAGGCATGAATCCTGCGGCCCAGCTGGCGATTATCAGGCAGCTGAGCAGGCATGAATCCTGCGGCCCAGCTGGCGATTATCAGGCAGCTGAGCAGGCGCTGATCCCGCACCGCAGCTGGCACTGATCAGGTGACTGAGAGGCGCTGATCATGTGACTGCTCATGTGCTGATCAGATAGCTCTCCTGCACGGATCATGTGCCTAGGCAGGCAAGAATCAAGCAGCTGAGCAGGCATGAATCCTGCGGCCCAGCTGGCGATTATCAGGCAGCTGAGCAGGCATGAATCCTGCGGCCCAGCTGACGGTTATCAGGAAGCTGAGCAGGCGTGAATCCTGCGGCCCAGCTGGCGATTATCAGGCAGCTGAGCAGGCGTGAATCCTGCGGCCCAGCTGGCGATTATCAGGCAGCTGAGCAGCCGTGAATCCTGCGGCCCAGCTGGCGATTATCAGGCAGCTGAGCAGGCATGAATCCTGCGGCCCAGCTGGCGATTATCAGGCAGCTGAGCAGGCCTGAATCCTGCGGCCCAGCTGGCGATTATCAGGCAGCTGAGCAGGCATGAATCCTGCGGCCCAGCTGGCGATTATCAGGCAGCTGAGCAGGCATGAATCCTGCGGCCCAGCTGGCGTTATCAGGCAGCTGAGCAGGCATGAATCCTGCGGCCCAGCTGGCGGTTATCAGGCATCTGAGCAGGCATGAATCCTACGGCCCAGCTGGCGGTTATCAGGCAGCTGTGCAGGCATGAATCCTGCGGCCCAGCTGGCGATTATCAGGCAGCTGAGCAGGCATGAATCCTGCGGCCCAGCTGGCGGTTATCAGGAAGCTGAGCAGGCGTGAATCCTGCGGCCCAGCTGGCGATTATCAGGCAGCTGAGCAGGCGTGAATCCTGCGGCCCAGCTGGCGATTATCAGGCAGCTGAGCAGGCTTGAATCCTGCGGCCCAGCTGGCGATTATCAGGCAGCTGAGCAGGCATGAATCCTGCGGCCCAGCTGACGGTTATCAGGAAGCTGAGCAGGCGTGAATCCTGCGGCCCAGCTGGCGATTATCAGGCAGCTGAGCAGGCGTGAATCCTGCGGCCCAGCTGGCGATTATCAGGCAGCTGAGCAGGCTTGAATCCTGCGGCCCAGCTGGCGATTAACAGGCAGCTGAGCAGGAATGAATCCTGCGGCCCAGCTGGCGATTATCAGGCAGCTGAGCAGGCATGAATCCTGCGGCCCAGCTGGCGATTATCAGGCAGCTGAGCAGGCATGAATCCTGCGGCCCAGCTGGCGATTATCAGGCAGCTGAGCAGGCATGAATCCTGCGGCCCAGCTGGCGATTATCAGGCAGCTGAGCAGGCATGAATCCTGCGGCCCAGCTCGCGATTATCAGGCAGCTGAGCAGGCATGAATCCTGCGGCCCAGCTGGCGATTATCAGGCAGCTGAGCAGGCATGAATCCTGCGGCCCAGCTGGCGATTATCAGGCAGCTGAGCAGACATGAATCCTACGGCCCAGCTGGCTATTATCAGGCAGCTGAGCAGGCATGAATCCTGCGGCCCAGCTGGCGATTATCAGGCAGCTGAGCAGGCATGAATCCTGTGACCCAGCTGGCGATTATCAGGCAGTTGAGCAGAAATGAATCCTGCGGCCCTGCTGGCGATTATCAGGCAGCTGAGCAGGCATGAATCCTGCGGCCCAGCTGGCGATTATCAGGCAGCGGAGCAGGCATGAATCCTGCGGCCCAGCTGGCGATTATCAGGCAGCTGAGCAGGCATGAATCCTGCGGCCCAGCTGGCGATTATCAGGCAGCTGAGCAGGCATGAATCCAGCGGCCCAGCTGGCGATTATCAGGCAGCTGAGCAGGCGCTGATCCCGCACCTCAGCAGGCACTGATCACGTGCCTGTCATGCAGTGATCAGGTGACTGAGAGGCGCTGATCATGTGACTGCTCATGTGCTGATCAGGTAGCTCTCCTGCACGGATCATGTGCCTAAGCAGGCAAGAATCAAGCAGCTGAGCAGGCATGAATCCTGCGGCCCAGCTGGCGATTATCAGGCAGCTGAGCAGGCATGAATCCTGCGGCCCAGCTGGCGATTATCAGGCAGCTGAGCAGGCATGAATCCTGCGGCCCAGCTGGCGATTATCAGACAGCTGAGCAGTCGCTGATCCCGCACCGCAGCAGGCACTGATCAGGTGACTGAAAGGCGCTGATCATGTGACTGCTCATGTGCTGATCAGATAGCTCTCCTGCACGGATCATGTGCCTCAGCAGGCAAGAATCAGGCAGCTGAGCAGGCATGAATCCTGCGGCCCAGCTGGCGATTATCAGGCAGCTGAGCAGGCATGAATCCTGCGGCCCAGCTGGCGATTATCAGGCAGCTGAGCAGGCATGAATCCTGCGGCCCAGCTGGCGATTATCAGGCAGCTGAGCAGGCATGAATCCTGCGGCCAAGCTGCCGATTATCAGGCAGCTGAGCAGGCATGAATCCTGCGGCCCAGCTGGCGATTATCAGGCAGCTGAGCAGGCATGAATCCTGCGGCCCAGCTGGCGATTATCAGGCAGCTGAGCAGGCAAGAATCCTGCGGCCCAGCTGGCGATTATCAAGCAGATGAGCAGGCGCTGATCCCGCACCTCAGCAGGCACTGATCACTTGCCTGTCATGCAGTGATCAGGTGACTGAGAGGCGCTGATCATGTGACTGCTCATGTGCTGATCAGGTAGCTCTCCTGCACGAATCATGTGCCTCAGCAGGCAAGAATCAAGCAGCTGAGCAGGCATGAATCCTGCGGCCCAGCTGGCGATTATCAGGCAGCTGAGCAGGCATGAATCCTGCGGCCCAGCTGGCGATTATCAGGCAGCTGAGCAGGCATGAATCCTGCGGCCCAGCTGGCAATTATCAGGCAGCTGAGCAGGCATGAATCCTGCGGCCCAGCTGGCGATTATCAGGCAGCTGAGCAGGCATGATTCCTTCGGCCCAGCTGGCGATTATCAGGCAGCTGAGCAGGCATGAATCCTGCGGCCCACCTGGCGATTATCAGGCAGCTGAGCAGGCATGAATCCTGCGGCCCAGCTGCGATTATCAAGCAGGTGAGCAGGCGCTGATCCCGCACCTCAGCAGGCACTGATCACGTGCCTGTCATGCAGTGATCAAGTGATTGAGAGGCGCTGATCATGTGACTGCTCATGTGCTAATCAGGTAGCTCTCCTGCACGGATCATGTGCCTCAGCAAGCAAGAATCAAGCAGTTGAGCAGGCATGAATCCTGCGGCCCAGATGGCGATTATCAGGCAGCTGAGCAGGCATGAATCCTGCGGCCCAGCTGGCGATTATCAGGCAGCTGAGCAGGCATGATCCCGCACCTCAGCAGGCACTGACCACGTGCCTGTCATGCAGTGTTCAGGTGACTGAGAGGCGCTGATGATGTGACTGATCATGTGCTGATCAGGTAGCTCTCCTGCACGGATCATGTGCCTCAGCAGGCAAGAATCAGGCAGATGAGCAGGCATGAATCCTGCGGCCCAGCTGGCGATTATCAGGCAGCTGAGCAGGCATGAATCCTGCGGCCCAGCTGGCGATTATCAGGCAGCTGAGCAGGCGCTGATCCCGCACCTCAGCAGGCACTGATCACGTGCCTGTCATGCAGTGATCAGGTGACTGAGAGGCGCTGATCATGTGACTGCTCATGTGCTGATCAGGTAGCTCTCCTGCACGGATCATGTGCCTCAGCAGGCAAGAATCAAGCAGCTGAGAAGGCATGAATCCTGCGGCCCAGCTGGCGATTATCAGGCAGCTGAGCAGGCCTGAATCCTGCGGCCCAGCTGGCGATTATCAGGCAGCTGAGCAGGCATGAATCCTGCGGCCCAGCTGGCGATTATCAGGCAGCTGAGCAGGCATGAATCCTGCGGCCCAGCTGGCGATTATCAGGCAGCTGAGCAGGCATGAATCCAGCGGCCCAGCTGGCGATTATCAGGCAGCTGAGCAGGCATGAATCCTGCGGCCCAGCTGGCGATTATCAGGCAGCTGAGCAGGCTTGAATCCTGCGGCCCAGCTGGCGATTAACAGGCAGCTGAGCAGGAATGAATCCTGCGGCCCAGCTGGCGATTATCAGGCAGCTGAGCAGGCATGAATCCTGCGGCCCAGCTGGCGATTATCAGGCAGCTGAGCAGGCATGAATCCTGCGGCCCAGCTGGCGATTATCAGGCAGCTGAGCAGGCATGAATCCTGCGGCCCAGCTGGCGATTATCAGGCAGCTGAGCAGGCTTGAATCCTGTGGCCCAGCTGGCGATTAACAGGCAGCTGAGCAGGAATGAATCCTGCGGCCCAGCTGGCGATTATCAGGCAGCTGAGCAGGCATGAATCCTGCGGCCCAGCTGGCGGTTATCAGGCAGCTGAGCAGGCATGAATCCTGCGGCCCAGCTGGCGGTTATCATGCAGCTGAGCAGGCATGAATCCTGCGGCCCAGCTGGTGATTATCAGGCAGCTGAGCAGGCATGAATCCTGCGGCCCAGCTGGCGATTATCAGGCAGCTGAGCAGGCGCTGATCCCGCACATCAGCAGGCACTGACCACGTGCCTGTCATGCAGTGATCAGGTGACTGAGAGGCGCTGATCATGTGACTGCTCATGTGCTGATCAGGTAGCTCTCCTGCACGGATCATGTGCCTCAGCAGGCAAGAATCAAGCAGCTGAGCAGGCATGAATCCTGCGGCCCAGCTGGCGATTATCAGGCAGCTGAGCAGGCATGAATCCTGCGGCCCAGCTTGCGGTTATCAGGCAGCTGAGCAGGCATGAATCCTGCGGCCCAGCTGGCGATTATCAGGCAGCTGAGCAGGCATGAATCCTGCGGCCCAGCTGGCGATTATCAGGCAGCTGAGCAGGCATGAATCCTGCGGCCCAGCTGGCGATTATCAGGCAGCTGAGCAGGCATGAATCCTGCGGCCCAGCTGGCGATTATCAGGCAGCTGAGCAGGCATGAATCCTGCGTCCCAGCTGGCGATTATCAGGCAGCTGAGCAGGCATGAATCCTGCGGCCCAGCTGGCGATTATCAGGCAGCTGAGCAGGCATGAATCCTGCGGCCCAGCTGGCGATTATCAGGCAGCTGAGCAGGCATGAATCCTGCGGCCCAGCTGGCGATTATCAGGCAGCTGAGCAGGCATGAATCCTGCGGCCCAGCTGGCGATTTTCAAGCAGATGAGCAGGCGCTGATCCCGCACCTCAGCAGGCACTGATCACGTGCCTGTCATGCAGTGATCCGGTGACTGAGAGGCGCTGATCATGTGACTGCTCATGTGCTGATCAGGTAGCTCTCCTGCACGGATCATGTGCCTCAGCAAGCAAGAATCAAGCAGTTGAGCAGGCATGAATCCTGCGGCCCAGCTGGCGATTATCAGGCAGCTGAGCAGGCATGAATCCTGCGGCCCAGCTGGCGATTATCAGGCAGCTGAGCAGGCGCTGATCCCGCACATCAGCAGGCACTGACCACGTGCCTGTCATGCAGTGTTCAGGTGACTGAGAGGCCCTGATGATGTGACTGATCATGTGCTGATCAGGTAGCTCTCCTGCACGGATCATGTGCCTCAGCACGCAAGAATCAAGCAGATGAGCAGGCATGAATCCTGCGGCCCAGCTGGCGATTATCAGGCAGCTGAGCAGGCCTGAATCCTGCGGCCCAGCTGGCGATTATCAGGCAGCTGAGCAGGCGTGAATCCTGCGGCCCAGCTGGCGATTATCAGGCAGCTGAGCAGGCATGAATCCTGCGGCCCAGCTGGCGATTATCAGGCAGCTGAGCAGGCATGAATCCAGCGGCCCAGCTGGCGATTATCAGGCAGCTGAGCAGGCATGAATCCTGCGGCCCAGCTGGCGATTATCAGGCAGCTGAGCAGGCTTGAATCCTGTGGCCCAGCTGGCGATTAACAGGCAGCTGAGCAGGAATGAATCCTGCGGCCCAGCTGGCGATTATCAGGCAGCTGAGCAGGCATGAATCCTGCGGCCCAGCTGGCGATTATCAGGCAGCTGAGCAGGCATGAATCCTGCGGCCCAGCTGGCGATTATCAGGCAGCTGAGCAGGCATGAATCCTGCGGCCCAGCTGGCGATTATCAGGCAGCTGAGCAGGCTTGAATCCTGTGGCCCAGCTGGCGATTAACAGGCAGCTGAGCAGGAATGAATCCTGCGGCCCAGCTGGCGATTATCAGGCAGCTGAGCAGGCATGAATCCTGCGGCCCAGCTGGCGATTATCAGGCAGCTGAGCAGGCATGAATCCTGCGGCCCAGCTGGCGGTTATCAGGCAGCTGAGCAGGCATGAATCCTGCGGCCCAGCTGGCGATTATCAGGCAGCTGAGCAGGCATGAATCCAGCGGTCCAGCTGGCGATTATCAGGCAGCTGAGCAGGCGCTGATCCCGCACCTCAGCAGGCACTGACCACGTGCCTGTCATGCAGTGATCAGGTGACTGAGAGGCGCTGATCATGTGACTGCTCATGTGCTGATCAGGTAGCTCTCCTGCACGGATCATGTGCCTCAGCAGGCAAGAATCAAGCAGCTGAGCAGGCATGAATCCTGCGGCCCAGCTGGCGATTATCAGGCAGCTGAGCAGGCATTAATCCTGCCGCCCAGCTGGCGATTCTCAGGCAGCTGAGCAGGCATGAATCCTGCGGCCCAGCTGGCGATTATCAGGCAGCTGAGCAGGCATGAATCCTGCGGCCCAGCTGGCGATTATCAGGCTGCTGAGCAGGCATGAATCCTGCGGCCCAGCTGGCGATTATCAGGCAGCTGAGCAGGCATGAATCCTGCGGCCCAGCTGGCGATTATCAGGCAGCTGAGCAGGCATGAATCCTGCGTCCCAGCTGGCGATTATCAGGCAGCTGAGCAGGCATGAATCCTGCGGCCCAGCTGGCGATTATCAGGCAGCTGAGCAGGCATGAATCCTGCGGCCCAGCTGGCGGTTATCAGCAAGCTGAGCAGGCGTGAATCCTGCGGCCCAGCTGGCGATTATCAGGCAGCTGAGCAGGCATGAATCCTGCGGCCCAGCTGGTGATTATCAGGCAGCTGAGCAGGCATGAATCCTGCGGCCCAGCTGGCGATTATCAGGCAGCTGAGCAGGCGCTGATCCCGCACATCAGCAGGCACTGATCACGTGCCTGTCATGCAGTGATCAGGTGACTGAGAGGCGCTGATCATGTGACTGCTCATGTGCTGATCAGGCAGCTCTCCTGCACGGATCATCTGCCTCAGCAGGCAAGAATCAAGCAGCTGAGCAGGCATGAATCCTGCGGCCCAGCTGGCGATTATCAGGCAGCTGAGCAGGCATGAATCCTGCGGCCCAGCTGGCGATTAACAGGCAGCTGAGCAGGCATGAATCCTGCGGCCCAGCTGGCGATTAACAGGCAGCTGAGCAGGCGCTGAACCCGCACCTCAGCAGGCACTGATCACGTGCCTGTCATGCAGTGATCAGGTGACTGAGAGGCGCTGATCATGTGACTGCTCATGTGCTGATCAGGTAGCTCTCCTGCACGGATCATGTGCCTCAGCAGGCAAGAATCAAGCAGCTGAGCAGGCATGAATCCTGCGGCCCAGCTGGCGATTATCAGGCAGCTGAGCAGGCATGAATCCTGCGGCCCAGCTGGCGATTATCAGGCAGCTGAGCAGGCATGAATCCTGCGGCCCAGCTGGCGATTATCAGGCAGCTGAGCAGGCATGAATCCTGCGGCCCAGCTGGCGGTTATCAGGCAGCTGAGCAGGCATGAATCCTGCGGCCCAGCTGGCGGTTATCAGGCAGCTGAGCAGGCATGAATCCTGCGGCCCAGCTGGCGATTATCAGGCAGCTGAGCAGGCATGAAACCTGCGGCCCAGCTGGCGATTATCAGGCAGCTGAGCAGGCGCTGATCCCGCACCTCAGCAGGCACTGATCACGTGCCTGTCATGCAGTGATCAGGTGACTGAGAGGCCCTGATCATGTGACTGCTCATGTGCTGATCAGGTAGCTCTCCTGCACGGATCATGTGCCTCAGCAGGCAAGAATCAAGCAGCTGAGCAGGCATGAATCCAGCGGCCCAGCTGGCGATTATCAGGCAGCTGAGCAGGCATGAATCCTGCGGCCCAGCTGGCGATTATCAGGCAGCTGAGCAGGCATGAATCCTGCGGCCCAGCTGGCGATTATCAGGCAGCTGAGCAGGCTTGAATCCTGTGGCCCAGCTGGCGATTAACAGGCAGCTGAGCAGGAATGAATCCTGCGGCCCAGCTGGCGATTATCAGGCAGCTGAGCAGGCATGAATCCTGCGGCCCAGCTGGCGATTATCAGGCAGCTGAGCAGGCATGAATCCTGCGGCCCAGCTGGCGATTATCAGGCAGCTGAGCAGGCATGAATCCTGCGGCCCAGCTGGCGATTATCAGGCAGCTGAGCAGGCTTGAATCCTGTGGCCCAGCTGGCGATTAACAGGCAGCTGAGCAGGAATGAATCCTGCGGCCCAGCTGGCGATTATCAGGCAGCTGAGCAGGCATGAATCCTGCGGCCCAGCTGGCGGTTATCAGGCAGCTGAGCAGGCATGAATCCTGCGGCCCAGCTGGCGGTTATCAGGCAGCTGAGCAGGCATGAATCCTGCGGCCCAGCTGGTGATTATCAGGCAGCTGAGCAGGCATGAATCCTGCGGCCCAGCTGGCGATTATCAGGCAGCTGAGCAGGCGCTGATCCCGCACATCAGCAGGCACTGACCACGTGCCTGTCATGCAGTGATCAGGTGACTGAGAGGCGCTGATCATGTGACTGCTCATGTGCTGATCAGGTAGCTCTCCTGCACGGATCATGTGCCTCAGCAGGCAAGAATCAAGCAGCTGAGCAGGCATGAATCCTGCGGCCCAGCTGGCGATTATCAGGCGGCTGAGCAGGCATGAATCCTGCGGCCCAGCTTGTGGTTATCAGGTAGCTGAGCAGGCATGAATCCTGCGGCCCAGCTGGCGGTTATCAGGCGGCTGAGCAGGCATGAATCCTGCGGCCCAGCTGGCGATTATCAGGCGGCTGAGCAGGCATGAATCCTGCGGCCCAGCTGGCGATTATCAGGCAGCTGAGCAGGCATGAATCCTGCGGCCCAGCTGGCGATTATCAGGCAGCTGAGCAGGCATGAATCCTGCGTCCCAGCTGGCGATTATCAGGCAGCTGAGCAGGCATGAATCCTGCGGCCCAGCTGGCGATTATCAGGCAGCTGAGCAGGCATGAATCCTGCGGCCCAGCTGGCGGTTATCAGCAAGCTGAGCAGGCGTGAATCCTGCGGCCCAGCTGGCGATTATCAGGCAGCTGAGCAGGCGTGAATCCTGCGGCCCAGCTGGCGATTATCAGGCAGCTGAGCAGGCATGAATCCTGCGGCCCAGCTGGCGATTATCAGGCAGCTGAGCAGGCGCTGATCCCGCACATCAGCAGGCACTGATCACGTGCCTGTCATGCAGTGATCAGGTGACTGAGAGGCGCTGATCATGTGACTGCTCATGTGCTGATCAGGCAGCTCTCCTGCACGGATCATGTGCCCAGCAGGCAAGAATCAAGCAGCTGAGCAGGCATGAATCCTGCGGCCCAGCTGGCGATTATCAGGCAGCTGAGCAGGCATGAATCCTGCGGCCCAGCTGGCGATTATCAGGCAGCTGAGCAGGCATGAATCCTGCGGCCCAGCTGGCGATTAACAGGCAGCTGAGCAGGCGCTGAACCCGCACCTCAGCAGGCACTGATCACGTGCCTGTCATGCAGTGATCAGGTGACTGAGAGGCGCTGATCATGTGACTGCTCATGTGCTGATCAGGTAGCTCTCCTGCACGGATCATGTGCCTCAGCAGGCAAGAATCAAGCAGCTGAGCAGGCATGAATCCTGCGGCCCAGCTGGCGATTATCAGGCAGCTGAGCAGGCATGAATCCTGCGGCCCAGCTGGCGATTATCAGGCAGCTGAGCAGGCATGAATCCTGCGGCCCAGCTGGCGATTATCAGGCAGCTGAGCAGGCATGAATCCTGCGGCCCAGCTGGCGATTATCAGGCAGCTGAGCAGGCATGAATCCTGCGGCCCAGCTGGCGGTTATCAGGCAGCTGAGCAGGCATGAATCCTGCGGCCCAGCTGGCGATTATCAGGCAGCTGAGCAAGCATGAAACCTGCGGCCCAGCTGGCGATTATCAGGCAGCTGAGCAGGCGCTGATCCCGCACCTCAGCAGGCACTGATCTCGTGCCTGTCATGCAGTGATCAGGTGACTGAGAGGCCCTGATCATGTGACTGCTCATGTGCTGATCAGGTAGCTCTCCTGCAGGGATCATGTGCCTCAGCAGGCAAGAATCAAGCAGCTGTGCAGGCATGAATCCTGCGGCCCAGCTGGCGATTATCAGGCAGCTGAGCAGCCGTGAATCCTGCGGCCCAGCTGGCGATTATCAGGCAGCTGAGCAGGCCTGAATCCTGCGGCCCAGCTGGCGATTATCAGGCAGCTGAGCAGGCCTGAATCCTGCGGCCCAGCTGGCGATTATCAGGCAGCTGAGCAGGCATGAATCCTGCGGCCCAGCTGGCGATTATCAGGCAGCTGAGCAGGCATGAATCCTGCGGCCCAGCTGGCATTATCAGGCAGCTGAGCAGGCATGAATCCTGCGGCCCAGCTGGCGATTATCAGGCAGCTGAGCAGGCATGAATCCTGCGGCCCACCTGGCGGTTATCAGGCAGCTGAGCAGGCATGAATCCTGCGGCCCAGCTGGCGTTATCAGGCAGCTGAGCAGGCATGAATCCTGCGGCCCAGGTGGCGGTTATCAGGCAGCTGAGCAGGCATGAATCCTGCGGCCCAGCTGGCGTTATCAGGCAGCTGAGCAGGCATGAATCCTGCGGCCCAGCTGGCGATTATCAGGCAGCTGAGCAGGCATGAATCCTGTGGCCCAGCTGTCGGTTATCAGGCAGCTTAGCAGGCGCTGATCCCGCACATCAGCAGGCACTGATCACGTGCCTGTCATGCAGTGATCAGGTGACTGAGAGGCGCTGATCATGTGACGGCTCATGTGCTGATCAGGTAGCTCTCCTGCACGGTTCATGTGCCTCAACAGGCAAGAATCAAGCAGCTGAGCAGGCATGAATCCTGCGGCCCAGCTCGCGATTATCAGGCAGCTGAGAAGGCATGAATCCTGCGGCCCAGCTGGCGATTATCAGGCAGCTGAGCAGGCATGAATCCTGCGGCCCGGCTGGCGATTATCAGGCAGCTGAGCAGGCATGAATCCTGCGGCCCAGCTGGCGGTTATCAGGCAGCTGAGAAGGCATAAATCCTGCGGCCCAGCTGGCGGTTATCAGGCAGCTGAGCAGGCATGAATCCTGCGGCCCACCTGGCGGTTATCAGGCAGCTGAGCAGGCATGAATCCTGCGGCCCAGCTGGCGATTATCAGGCAGCTGAGCAGGCATGAATCCTGCGGCCCAGCTGGCGGATATCAGGCAGCTGAGCAGGCATGAATCCTGCGGCCCAGCTGGCGATTATCAGGCAGCTGAGCAGGCATGAATCCTGCGGCCCAGCTGGCGATTATCAGGCAGCTGAGTAGGCATGAATCCTGCGGCCCAGCTGGCGATTATCAGGCAGCTGAGCAGGCATGAATCCTGCGGCCCAGCTGGCGATTATCAGGCAGCTGAGCAGGCGCTGATCCCGCACATCAGCAGGCACTGATCACGTGCCTGTCATGCAGTGATCAGGTGACTGAGAGGCGCTGATCATGTGACTGCTCATGTGCTGATCAGGTAGCTCTCCTGCACGGTTCATGTGCCTCAGCAGGCAAGAATCAGGCAGCTGAGCAGGCATGAATCCTGCGGCCCAGCTGGCGATTATCAGGCAGCTGAGAAGGCATGAATCCTGCGGCCCAGCTGGCGATTATCAGGCAGCTGAGCAGGCATGAATCCTGCGGCCCAGCTGGCGATTAACAGGCAGCTGAGCAGGCGCTGATCCCGCACCTCAGCAGGCACTGATCACGTGCCTGTCATGCAGTGATCAGGTGACTGAGAGGCCCTGATCATGTGACTGCTCATGTGCTGATCAGGTAGCTCTCCTGCACGGATCATGTGCCTCAGCAGGCAAGAATCAAGCAGCTGAGCAGGCATGAATCCTGCGGCCCAGCTGGCGATTATCAGGCAGCTGAGTAGGCATGAATCCTGCGGCCCAGCTGGCGATTATCAGGCAGCTGAGCATGCATGAATCCTGCGGCTCAGCTGGCGATTATCAGGCAGCTGAGCAGGCATGAATCCTGCGGCCCAGCTGGCGATTATCAGGCAGCTGAGCAGGCATGAATCCTGCGGCGCAGCTGGCGATTATCAGGCAGCTGAGCAGGCATGAATCCTGCGGCCCAGCTGGCGATTATCAGGCAGCTGAGCAGGAATGAATCCTGCGGCCCAGCTGGCGATTATCAGGCAGCTGAGCAGGCATGAATCCTGCGGCCCAGCTGGCGATTATCAGGCAGCTGAGCAGGCATGAATCCAGCGGCCCAGCTGGCGATTATCAGGCAGCTGAGCAGGCATGAATCCTGCGGCCCAGCTGGCGATTATCAGGCAGCTGAGCAGGCTTGAATCCTGTGGCCCAGCTGGCGATTAACAGGCAGCTGAGCAGGAATGAATCCTGCGGCCCAGCTGGCGATTATCAGGCAGCTGAGCAGGCATGAATCCTGCGGCCCAGCTGGCGATTATCTGGCAGCTGAGCACGCATGAATCCTGCGGCCCAGCTGGCGATTATCAGGCAGCTGAGCAGGCATGAATCCTGCGGCCCAGCTGACGATTATCAGGCAGCTGAGCAGGCATGAATCCTGCGGCCCAGCTTGCGGTTATCAGGCAGCTGAGCAGGCATGAATCCTGCGGCCCAGCTGGCGGTTATCAGGCAGCTGAGCAGGCATGAATCCTGCGGCCCAGCTGGCGATTATCAGGCAGCTGAGCAGGCATGAATCCTGCGGCCCAGCTGGCGATTATCAGGCAGCTGAGCAGGCGCTGATCCCGCACATCAGCAGGCACTGATCACGTGCCTGTCATGCAGTGATCAGGTGACTGAGAGGCGCTGATCATGTGACTGCTCATGTGCTGATCAGGTAGCTCTCCTGCACGGTTCATGTGCCTCAACAGGCAAGAATCAAGCAGCTGAGCAGGCATGAATCCTGCTGCCCAGCTGGCGATTATCAGGCAGCTGAGAAGGCATGAATCCTGCGGCCCAGCTGGCGATTATCAGGCAGCTGAGCAGGCATGAATCCTACGGCCCAGCTGGCGATTAAGAGGCAGCTGAGCAGGCGCTGATCCCGCACCTCAGCAGGCACTGATCACGTGCCTGTCATGAAGTGATCAGGTGACTGAGAGGCGCTGATCATGTGACTGCTCATGTGCTGATCAGGTAGCTCTCCTGCACGGATCATGTGCCTCAGCAGGCAAGAATCAAGCAGCTGAGCAGGCATGAATCCTGCGGCCCAGCTGGCGATTATCAGGCAGCTGAGCAGGCATGAATCCTGCGGCCCAGCTGGCGATTATCAGGCAGCTGAGCAGGCATGAATCCTGCGGCCCAGCTGGCGATTATCAGGCAGCTGAGCAGGCATGAATCCTGCGGCCCAGCTGGCGGTTATCAGGCAGCTGAGCAGGCATGAATCCTGCGGCCCAGCTGGCGGTTATCAGGCAGCTGAGCAGGCATGAATCCTGCGGCCCAGCTGGCGATTATCAGGCAGCTGAGCAGGCATGAAACCTGCGGCCCAGCTGGCGATTATCAGGCAGCTGAGCAGGCGCTGATCCCGCACCTCAGCAGGCACTGATCACGTGCCTGTCATGCAGTGATCAGGTGACTGAGAGGCCCTGATCATGTGACTGCTCATGTGCTGATCAGGTAGCTCTCCTGCACGGATCCTGTGCCTCAGCAGGCAAGAATCAAGCAGCTGAGCAGGCATGAATCCTGCGGCCCAGCTGGCGATTATCAGGCAGCTGAGCAGGCATGAATCCTGCGGCCCAGCTGGCGATTATCAGGCAGCTGAACAGGCATGAATCCTGCGGCCCAGCTGGCGATTATCAGGCAGCTGAGCAGGCATGAATCCTGCGGCCCAGCTGGCGGTTATCAGGCAGCTGAGCAGGCATGAATCCTGCGGCCCAGCTGGCGATTATCAGGCCGCTGAGCAGGCATGAATCCTGCGGCCCAGCTGGCGATTATCAGGCAGCTGAGCAGGCATGAATCCTGCGGCCCAGCTGGCGATTATCAGGCAGCTGAGCAGGCATGAATCCTGCGGCCCAGCTGGCGATTATCAGGCAGCTGAGCAGGCATGAATCCTGCGGCCCAGCTGGCGATTATCAGGCGGCTGAGCAGGCATGAATCCTGCGGCCCAGCTGGCGATTATCAGGCAGCTGAGCAGGCATTAATCCTGCGGCCCAGCTGGCGATTATCAGGCAGCTGAGCAGGCGCTAATCCCGCACCTCAGCAGGCACTGATCACGTGCCTGTCATGCAGTGATCAGGTGACTGAGAGGCGCTGATCATGTGACTGCTCATGTGCTGATCAGGTAGCTCTCCTGCACGGATCATGTGCCTCAGCAGGCAAGAATCAAGCAGCTGAGCAGGCATGAATCCTGCGGCCCAGCTGGCGATTATCAGGCAGCTGAGCAGGCATGAATCCTGCGGCCCAGCTTGCGGTTATCAGGCAGCTGAGCAGGCATGAATCCTGCGGCCCAGCTGGCGATTATCAGGCAGCTGAGCAGGCATGAATCCTGCGGCCCAGCTGGCGATTATCAGGCAGCTGAGCAGGCATGAATCCTGCGGCCCAGCTGGCGATTATCAGGCAGCTGAGCAGGCATGAATCCTGCGGCCCAGCTGGCGATTATCAGGCAGCTGAGCAGGCATGAATCCTGCGGCCCAGCTGGCGATTATCAGGCAGCTGAGCAGGCATGAATCCTGCGGCCCAGCTGGCGATTATCAGGCAGCTGAGCAGGCGCTGACCCCGCACCTCAGCAGGCACTGATCACGTGCCTGTCATGCAGTGATCAGGTGACTGAGAGGCGCTGATCATGTGACTGCTCATGTGCTGATCAGGTAGCTCTCCTGCACGGATCATGTGCCTCAGCAGGCAAGAATCAAGCAGCTGAGCCGGCATGAATCCTTCGGCCCAGCTGGCGATTATCAGGCAGCTGAGCAGGCCTGAATCCTGCGGCCCAGCTGGCGATTATCAGGCAGCTGAGCAGGCGTGAATCCTGCGGCCCAGCTGACGGTTATCAGGAAGCTGAGCAGGCGTGAATCCTGCGGCCCAGCTGGCGATTATCAGGCAGCTGAGCAGGCGTGAATCCTGCGGCCCAGCTGGCGATTATCAGGCAGCTGAGCAGCCGTGAATCCTGCGGCCCAGCTGGCGATTATCAGGCAGCTGAGCAGGCGTGAATCCTGCGGCCCAGCTGGCGATTATCAGGCAGCTGAGCAGGCCTGAATCCTGCGGCCCAGCTGGCGATTATCAGGCAGCTGAGCAGGCATGAATCCTGCGGCCCGGCTGGCGATTATCAGGCAGCTGAGCAGGCATGAATCCTGCGGCCCAGCTGGCAGTTATCAGGCAGCTGAGAAGGCATGAATCCTGCGGCCCAGCTGGTGGTTATCAGGCAGCTGAGCAGGCATGAATCCTGCGGCCCACCTGGCGCTTATCAGGCAGCTGTGCAGGCATGAATCCTGGGGCCCAGCTGGCGGTTATCAGGCAGCTGAGCAGGCATGAATCCTGCGGCCCAGCTGGCGGTTATCAGGCAGCTGAGCAGGCATGAATCCTGCGGCCCAGCTGGCGATTATCAGGCAGCTGAGCAGGCATGAATCCTGCGGCCCAGCTGGCGATTATCAGGCAGCTGAGCAGGCATGAATCCTGTGGCCCAGCTGGCGATTATCAGGCAGCTGAGCAGGCGCTGATCCCGCACATCAGCAGGCACTGATCACGTGCCTGTCATGCAGTGATCAGGTGACTGAGAGGCGCTGATCATGTGACTGCTCATGTGCTGATCAGGTAGCTCTCCTGCACGGTTCATGTGCCTCAACAGGCAAGAATCAAGCAGCTGAGCAGGCATGAATCCTGCGGCCCAGCTCGCGATTATCAGGCAGCTGAGAAGGCATGAATCCTGCGGCCCAGCTGGCGATTATCAGGCAGCTGAGCAGGCATGAATCCTGCGGCCCAGCTGGCGATTAACAGGCAGCTGAGCAGGCGCTGATCCCGCACCTCAGCAGGCACTGATCACGTGCCTGTCATGCAGTGATCAGGTGACTGAGAGGCCCTGATCATGTGACTGCTCATGTGCTGATCAGGTAGCTCTCCTGCACGGATCATGTGCCTCAGCAGGCAAGAATCAAGCAGCTGAGCAGGCATGAATCCTGCGGCCCAGCTGGCGATTATCAGGCAGCTGAGCAGGCATGAATCCTGAGGCCCAGCTGGCGATTATCCGGCAGCTGAGCAGGCATGAATCCTGCGGCCCAGCTGGCGATTATCAGGCAGCTGAGCAGGCGCTAATCCCGCACCTCAGCAGGCACTGATCACCTGCCTGTCATGCAGTGATCAGGTGACTGAGAGGCGCTGATCATGTGACTGCTCATGTGCTGATCAGGTAGCTCTCCTGCACGGATCATGTGCTTCAGCAGGCAAGAATCAAGCAGCTGAGCAGGCATGAATCCTGCTGCCCAGCTGGCGATTATCAGGCAGCTGAGCAGGCATGAATCCTGCGGCCCAGCTGGCGTTATCAGGCAGCTGAGCAGGCATGAATCCTGCGGCCCAGCTGGCGGTTATCAGGAAGCTGAGCAGGCGTGAATCCTGCGGCCCAGCTGGCGATTATCAGGCAGCTGAGCAGGCATGAATCCTGCGGCCCAGCTGGCGATTATCAGGCAGCTGAGCAGCCGTGAATCCTGCGGCCCAGCTGGCGATTATCAGGCAGCTGAGCAGGCATGAATCCTGCGGCCCAGCTGGCGATTATCAGGCAGCTGAGCAGGCCTGAATCCTGCGGCCCAGCTGGCGATTATCAGGCAGCTGAGCAGGCATGAATCCTGCGGCCCAGCTGGCGATTATCAGGCAGCTGAGCAGGCATGAATCCTGCGGCCCAGCTGGCGGTTATCAGGCAGCTGAGAAGGCATGAATCCTGCGGCCCAGCTGGCGATTATCAGGCAGCTGAGCAGGCATGAATCCTGCGGCCCACCTGGCGGTTATCAGGCAGCTGAGCAGGCATGAATCCTGCGGCCCAGCTGGCGGTTATCAGGCAGCTGAGCAGGCATGAATCCTGCGGCCCAGCTGGCGGATATCAGGCAGCTGAGCAGGCATGAATCCTGCGGCCCAGCTGGCGATTATCAGGCAGCTGAGCAGGCATGAATCCTGCGGCCCAGCTGGCGATTAACAGGCAGCTGAGCAGGCGCTGATCCCGCACCTCAGCAGGCACTGATCACGTACCTGTCATGCAGTGATCAGGTGACTGAGAGGCCCTGATCATGTGACTGCTCATGTGCTGATCAGGTAGCTCTCCTGCACGGATCATGTGCCTCAGCAGGCAAGAATCAAGCAGCTGAGCAGGCATGAATCCTGCGGCCCAGCTGGCGATTATCAGGCAGCTGAGCAGGCATGAATCCTGCGGCCCAGCTGGCGATTATCAGGCAGCTGAGCACGCATGAATCCTGCGGCCCAGCTGGCGATTATCAGGCAGCTGAGCAGGCGCTGATCCCGCACCTCAGCAGGCACTGATCACGTGCCTGTCATGCAGTGATCAGGTGACTGAGAGGCACTGATCATGTGACTGCTCATGTGCTGATCAGGTAGCTCTCCTGCACGGATCATGTGCCTCAGCAGGCAAGAATCAAGCAGCTGAGAACGCATGAATCCTGCGGCCCAGCTGGCGATTATCAGGCAGCTGAGCAGGCATGAATCCTGCGGCCCAGCTGGTGATTATCAGGCAGCTGAGCAGGCATGAATCCTGCGGCGCAGCTGGCGATTATCAGGCAGCTGAGCAGGAATGAATCCTGCGGCCCAGCTGGCGATTATCAGGCAGCTGAGCAGGCATGAATCCTGCGGCCCAGCTGGCGATTATCAGGCAGCTGAGCAGGCATGAATCCAGCGGCCCAGCTGGCGATTATCAGGCAGCTGAGCAGGCATGAATCCTGCGGCCCAGCTGGCGATTATCAGGCAGCTGAGCAGGCTTGAATCCTGCGGCCCAGCTGGCGATTAACAGGCAGCTGAGCAGGAATGAATCCTGCGGCCCAGCTGGCGATTATCAGGCAGCTGAGCAGGCATGAATCCTGCGGCCCAGCTGGCGATTATCTGGCAGCTGAGCACGCATGAATCCTGCGGCCCAGCTGGCGATTATCAGGCAGCTGAGCAGGCATGAATCCTGCGGCTCAGCTGGCGATTATCAGGCAGCTGAGCAGGCATGAATCCTGCGGCCCAGCTCGCGATTATCAGGCAGCTGAGCAGGCATGAATCCTGCGGCCCAGCTGGCGATTATCAGGCAGCTGACCAGGCATGAATCCTGCGGCCCAGCTGGCGATTATCAGGCAGCTGAGCAGACATGAATCCTACGGCCCAGCTGGCTATTATCAGGCAGCTGAGTAGCCATGAATCCTGCGACCCAACTGGCGATTATCAGGCAGCTGAGCAGGCATGAATCCTGCGGCCCAGCTGGCGATTATCAGGCAGCTGAGCAGGCGCTAATCCCGCACCTCAGCAGGCACTGATCACGTGCCTGTCATGCAGTGATCAGGTGACTGAGAGGCGCTGATCATGTGACTGCTTATGTGCTGATCAGGTAGCTCTCCTGCACGGATCATGTGCCTCAGCAGGCAAGAATCAAGCAGCTGAGCAGGCATGAATCCTGCGGCCCAGCTGGCGATTATCAGGCAGCTGAGCAGGCATGAATCCTGCGGCCCAGCTTGTGGTTATCAGGTAGCTGAGCAGGCATGAATCCTGCGGCCCAGCTGGCGATTATCAGGCAGCTGAGCAGGCATGAATCCTGCGGCCCAGCTGGCGATTATCAGGCAGCTGAGCAGGCATGAATCCTGCGGCCCAGCTGGCGATTATCAGGCAGCTGAGCAGGCATGAATCCTGCGGCCCAGCTGGCGATTATCAGGCAGCTGAGCAGGCATGAATCCTCTGGCCCAGCTGGCGATTATCAGGCAGCGGAGCAGGCATGAATCCTGCGGCCCTGCTGGCGATGATCAGGCAGCTGAGCAGGCGCTGACCCCGCACCTCAGCAGGCACTGATCACGTGCCTGTCATGCAGTGATCAGGTGACTGAGAGGCACTGATCATGTGACTGCTCATGTGCTGATCAGGTAGCTCTCCTGCACGGATCATGTGCCTCAGCAGGCAAGAATCAAGCAGCTGAGCCGGCATGAATCCTGCGGCCCAGCTGGCGATTATCAGGCAGCTGAGCAGGCCTGAATCCTGCGGCCCAGCTGGCGATTATCAGGCAGCTGAGCAGGCATGAATCCTGCGGCCCAGCTGGCGGTTATCAGGAAGCTGAGCAGGCGTGAATCCTGCGGCCCAGCTGGCGATTATCAGGCAGCTGAGCAGGCATGAATCCTGCGGCCAGCTGGCGATTATCAGGCAGCTGAGCAGGCATGAATCCTGCAGCCCAGCTGGCGGTTATCAGGCAGCTGAGCAGGCAGGAATCCTGCGGCCCAGCTGGCGATTATCAGGCAGCTGAGCAGGCATGAATCCTGCGGCCCAGCTGGCGCTTATCAGGCAGCTGAGCAGGCATGAATCCTGCGGCCCAGCTGGCATTATCAGGCAGCTGAGCAGGCATGAATCCTGCGGCCCAGCTGGCAGTTATCAGGCAGCTGAGCAGGCATGAATCCTGCGGCCCGGCTGGCGATTATCAGGCAGCTGAGCAGGCCTGAATCCTGCGGCCCAGCTGGCGATTATCAGGCAGCTGAGCAGGCATGAATCCTGCGGCCCAGCTGGCGATTATCAGGCAGCTGAGCAGGCATGAATCCTGCGGCCCAGCTGGCGATTATCAGGCAGCTGAGCAGGCATGAATCCTGCGGCCCAGCTGGCGATTATCAGGCAGCTGAGCAGGCATGAATCCTGTGGCCCAGCTGGCGGTTATCAGGCAGCTGAGCAGGCGCTGATCCCGCACATCAGCAGGCACTGATCACGTGCCTGTCATGCAGTGATCAGGTGACTGAGAGGCGCTGATCATGTGACTGCTCATGTGCTGATCAGGTAGCTCTCCTGCACGGTTCATGTGCCTCAACAGGCAAGAATCAAGCAGCTGAGCAGGCATGAATCCTGCGGCCCAGGTGGCGATTATCAGGCAGCTGAGAAGGCATGAATCCTGCGGCCCAGCTGGCGATTATCAGGCAGCTGAGCAGGCATGAATCCTGCGGCCCAGCTGGCGATTAACAGGCAGCTGAGCAGGCGCTGATCCCGCACCTCAGCAGGCACTGATCACGTGCCTGTCATGCAGTGATCAGGTGACTGAGAGGCCCTGATCATGTGACTGCTCATGTGCTGATCAGGTAGCTCTCCTGCACGGATCATGTGCCTCAGCAGGCAAGAATCAAGCAGCTGAGCAGGCATGAATCCTGCGGCCCAGCTGGCGATTATCAGGCAGCTGAGCAGGCATGAATCCTGAGGCCCAGCTGGCGATTATCAGGCAGCTGAGCAGGCATGAATCCTGCGGCCCAGCTGGCGATTATCAGGCAGCTGAGCAGGCGCTAATCCCGCACCTCAGCAGGCACTGATCACGTGCCTGTCATGCAGTGATCAGGTGACTGAGAGGCGCTGATCATGTGACTGCTCATGTGCTGATCAGGTAGCTCTCCTGCACGGATCATGTGCTTCAGCAGGCAAGAATCAAGCAGCTGAGCAGGCATGAATCCTGCGGCCCAGCTGGCGATTATCAGGCAGCTGAGCAGGCATGAATCCTGCGGCCCAGCTGGCGATTATCAGGCAGTTGAGCAGGCATGAATCCTGCGGCCCAGCTGGCGGTTATCAGGAAGCTGAGCAGGCGTGAATCCTGCGGCCCAGCTGGCGGTTATCAGGCAGCTGAGCAGGCATGAATCCTGCGGCCCAGCTGGCGATTATCAGGCAGCTGAGCAGCCGTGAATCCTGAGGCCCAGCTGGCGATTATCAGGCAGCTGAGCAGGCTTGAATCCTGCGGCCCAGCTGGCGATTATCAGGCAGCTGATCAGGCCTGAATCCTGCGGCCCAGCTGGCGATTATCAGGCAGCTGAGCAGGCATGAATCCTGCGGCAGCTGGCGATTATCAGGCAGCTGAGAAGGCATGAATCCTGCGGCCCAGCTGGCGGTTATCAGGCAGCTGAGAAGGCATGAATCCTGCGGCCCAGCTGGCGATTATCAGGCAGCTGAGCAGGCATGAATCCTGCGGCCCACCTGGCGGTTATCAGGCAGCTGAGCAGGCATGAATCCTGCGGCCCAGCTGGCGGTTATCAGGCAGCTGAGCAGGCATGAATCCTGCGGCCCAGCTGGCGAATATCAGGCAGCTGAGCAGGCATGAATCCTGCGGCCCAGCTGGCGATTATCAGGCAGCTGAGCAGGCATGAATCCTGCGGCCCAGCTGGCAATTAACAGGCAGCTGAGCAGGCGCTGATCCCGCACCTCAGCAGGCACTGATCACGTGCCTGCTGCAGTGATCAGGTGACTGAGAGGCGCTGATCATGTGACTGCTCATGTGCTGATCAGGTAGCTCTCCTGCACGGATCATGTGCCTCAGCAGGCAAGAATCAAGCAGCTGAGCAGGCATGAATCCTGCGGCCCAGCTGGCGATTATCAGGCAGCTGAGCAGGCATGAATCCAGCGGCCCAGCTGGCGATTATCAGGCAGCTGAGCAGGCATGAATCCTGCGGCCCAGCTGGCGATTATCAGGCAGCTGAGCAGGCGCTGATCCCGCACCTCAGCAGGCACTGATCACGTGCCTGTCATGCAGTGATCAGGTGACTGAGAGGCGCTGATCATGACTGCTCATGTGCTGATCAGGCACGGATCATGTGCCTCAGCAGGCAAGAATCAAGCAGCTGAGCAGGCATGAAGCCTGCGGCCCAGCTGGCGATTATCAGGCAGCTGAGCAGGCATGAATCCTGCGGCCCAGCTGGCGATTATCAGGCAGCTGAGCAGGCATGAATCCTGCGGCCCAGCTGGCGATTATCAGGCAGCTGAGCAGGCATGAATCCCGCGGCCCAGCTGGCGATTATCAGGCAGCTGAGCAGGCATGAATCCTGCGGCCCAGCTGGCGATTATCAGGCAGCTGAGCAGGCATGAATCCAGCGGCCCAGCTGGCGAGTATCAGGCAGCTGAGCAGGCATGAATCCTGCGGCCCAGCTGGCGATTATCAGGCAGCTGAGCAGGCTTGAATCCTGCGGCCCAGCTGGCGATTAACAGGCAGCTGAGCAGGAATGAATCCTGCGGCCCAGCTGGCGATTATCAGGCAGCTGAGCAGGCATGAATCCTGCGGCCCAGCTGGCGGTTATCTGGCAGCTGAGCACGCATGAATCCTGCGGCCCAGCTGGCGATTATCAGGCAGCTGAGCAGGCATGAATCCTGCGGCCCAGCTGGCGGTTATCAGGCAGCTGAGCAGGCATGAATCCTGTGGCCCAGCTGGCGGTTATCAGGCAGCTGAGCAGGCGCTGATCCCGCACATCAGCAGGCACTGATCACGTGCCTGTCATGCAGTGATCAGGTGACTGAGAGGCGCTGATCATGTGACTGCTCATGTGCTGATCAGGTAGCTCTCCTGCACGGTTCATGTGCCTCAACAGGCAAGAATCAAGCAGCTGAGCAGGCATGAATCCTGCGGCCCAGGTCGCGATTATCAGGCAGCTGAGAAGGCATGAATCCTGCGGCCCAGCTGGCGATTATCAGGCAGCTGAGCAGGCATGAATCCTGCGGCCCAGCTGGCGGTTAACAGGCAGCTGAGCAGGCGCTGATCCTGCACCCCAGCAGGCACTGATCACGTGCCTGTCATGCAGTGATCAGGTGACTGAGAGGCCTGATCATGTGACTGCTCATGTGCTGATCAGGTAGCTCTCCTGCACGGATCATGTGCCTCAGCAGGCAAGAATCAAGCAGCTGAGCAGGCATGAATCCTGCGGCCCAGCTGGCGATTATCAGGCAGCTGAGCAGGCATGAATCCTGAGGCCCAGCTGGCGATTATCAGGCAGCTGAGCAGGCATGAATCCTGCGGCCCAGCTGGCGATTATCAGGCAGCTGAGCAGGCGCTAATCCCGCACCTCAGCAGGCACTGATCACGTGCCTGTCATGCAGTGATCAGGTGACTGAGAGGCGCTGATCATGTGACTGCTCATGTGCTGATCAGGTAGCTCTCCTGCACGGATCATGTGCTTCAGCAGGCAAGAATCAAGCAGCTGAGCAGGCATGAATCCTGCGGCCCAGCTGGCGATTATCAGGCAGCTGAGCAGGCATGAATCCTGCGGCCCAGCTGGCGGTTATCAGGCAGTTGAGCAGGCGTGAATCCTGCGGCCCAGCTGGCGGTTATCAGGAAGCTGAGCAGGCGTGAATCCTGCGGCCCAGCTGGCGATTATCAGGCAGCTGAGCAGGCGTGAATCCTGCGGCCCAGCTGGCGATTATCAGGCAGCTGAGCAGCCGTGAATCCTGCGGCCCAGCTGGCGATTATCAGGCAGCTGAGCAGGCGTGAATCCTGCGGCCCAGCTGGCGATTATCAGGCAGCTGAGCAGGCCTGAATCCTGCGGCCCAGCTGGCGATTATCAGGCAGCTGAGCAGGCATGAATCCTGCGGCCCGGCTGGCGATTATCAGGCAGCTGAGCAGGCATGAATCCTGCGGCCCGGCTGGCGGTTATCAGGCAGCTGAGAAGGCATGAATCCTGCGGCCCAGCTGGCGGTTATCAGGCAGCTGAGCAGGCATGAATCCTGCGGCCCACCTGGCGGTTATCAGGCAGCTGAGCAGGCATGAATCCGCGGCCCAGCTGGCGGTTATCAGGCAGCTGAGCAGGCATGAATCCTGCGGCCCAGCTGGCGGATATCAGGCAGCTGAGCAGGCATGAATCCTGCGGCCCAGCTGGCGATTATCAGGCAGCTGAGCAGGCATGAATCCTGCGGCCCAGCTGGCGATTAACAGGCAGCTGAGCAGGCGCTGATCCCGCACCTCAGCAGGCACTGATCACGTACCTGTCATGCAGTGATCAGGTGACTGAGAGGCCCTGATCATGTGACTGCTCATGTGCTGATCAGGTAGCTCTCCTGCACGGATCATGTGCCTCAGCAGGCAAGAATCAAGCAGCTGAGCAGGCATGAATCCTGCTGCCCAGCTGGCGATTATCAGGCAGCTGAGCAGGCATGAATCCTGCGGCCCAGCTGGCGATTATCAGGCAGCTGAGCACGCATGAATCCTGCGGCCCAGCTGGCGAATATCAGGCAGGTGAGCAGGCGCTGATCCCGCACCTCAGCAGGCACTGATCACGTGCCTGTCATGCAGTGATCAGGTGACTGAGAGGCGCTGATCATGTGACTGCTCATGTGCTGATCAGGTAGCTCTCCTGCACGGATCATGTGCCTCAGCAGGCAAGAATCAAGCAGCTGAGCAGGCATGAAGCCTGCGGCCCAGCTGGCGATTATCAGGCAGCTGAGCAGGCATGAATCCTGCGGCCCAGCTGGCGATTATCAGGCAGCTGAGCAGGCATGAATCCTGCGGCGCAGCTGGCGATTATCAGGCAGCTGAGCAGGAATGAATCCTGCGGCCCAGCTGGCGATTATCAGGCAGCTGAGCAGGCATGAATCCTGCGGCCCAGCTGGCGATTATCAGGCAGCTGAGCAGGCATGAATCCAGCGGCCCAGCTGGCGATTATCAGGCAGCTGAGCAGGCATGAATCCTGCGGCCCAGCTGGCGATTATCAGGCAGCTGAGCAGGCTTGAATCCTGCGGCCCAGCTGGCGATTAACAGGCAGCTGAGCAGGAATGAATCCTGCGGCCCAGCTGGCGATTATCAGGCAGCTGAGCAGGCATGATCCTGCGGCCCAGCTGGCGATTATCAGGCAGCTGAGCACGCATGAATCCTGCGGCCCAGCTGGCGATTATCAGGCAGCTGAGCAGGCATGAATCCTGCGGCCCAGCTGGCGATTATCAGGCAGCTGAGCAGGCATGAATCCTGCGGCCCAGCTGGCGATTATCAGGCAGCTGAGCAGGCATGAATCCTGCGGCCCAGCTGGCGATTATCAGGCAGCTGAGCAGGCATGAATCCTGCGGCCCAGCTGGCGATTATCAGGCAGCTGAGCAGACATGAATCCTACGGCCCAGCTGGCTATTATCAGGCAGCTGAGCAGGCATGAATCCTGCGGCCCAGCTGGCGATTATCAGGCAGCTGAGCAGGCATGAATCCTGTGACCCAGCTGGCGATTATCAGGCAGTTGAGCAGAAATGAATCCTGCGGCCCTGCTGGCGATTATCAGGCAGCTGAGCAGGCATGAATCCTGCGGCCCAGCTGGCGATTATCAGGCAGCTGAGCACGCATGAATCCTGAGGCCCAGCTGGCGATTATCAGGCAGCTGATCAGGCATGAATCCTGCGGCCCAGCTGGCGATTATCAGGCAGCTGAGCAGGCATGAATCCTGCGGCCCAGCTCGCGATTATCAGGCAGGTGAGCAGGCGCTGATCCCGCACCTCAGCAGGCACTGATCACGTGCCTGTCATGCAGTGATCAAGTGACTGAGAGGCGCTGATCATGTGACTGCTCATGTGCTGATCAGGTAGCTCTCCTGCACGGATCATGTGCCTCAGCAGGCAAGAATCAAGCAGCTGAGCAGGCATGAATCCTGCGGCCCAGCTGGCGATTATCAGGCAGCTGAGCAGGCATGAATCCTGCGGCCCAGCTGGCGATTATCAGGCAGCTGAGCAGGAATGAATCCTGCGGCCCAGCTGGCGATTATCAGGCAGCTGAGCAGGCATGAATCCTGCGGCCCAGCTGGCGATTATCAGGCAGCTGAGCAGGCATGAATTCTGCGGCCCAGCTGGCGATTATCAGGCAGCTGAGCAGGCATGAATCCTTCGGCCCAGCTGGCGATTATCAGGCAGCTGAGCACGCATGAATCCTGCGGCCCAGCTGGCGATTATCAGGCAGCTGAGCAGGCATGAATCCTGCGGCCCAGCTGGCGATTATCAGGCAGCTGAGCAGGCGTCCCGCACCTCAGCAGGCACTGATCACGTGCCTGTCATGCAGTGATCAGGTGACTGAGGAGGGCGCTGATCATGTGACTGCTCATGTGCTGATCAGGTAGCTCTCCTGCACGGATCATGTGCCTCAGCAGGCAAGAATCAAGCAGCTGAGCAGGCATGAATCCT